>NC_060182.1:88571594-88574094 GCF_021184085.1 Oncorhynchus gorbuscha
CATTCAAGAAATTTAGAACCAGGAACAGATATATCCCTTGCTTCTCTCCAGACCTGACTGCCCGTACCCAACACAAAAACATCCTGTGGCATTCTGCATTAGCATCGAACAGCCCCCCTGATATGCAACTTTTCAGGGAAGCTAGAAACCAATATACGCAGGCAGTTAGAAAAGTCAAGGCTAGCTTTTTCTAGCAGAAATTTTCTTCCTGCAACATAAACTCAAAGAAATTCTGGGACACTGTAAAGTCCATGGAGAATAAGAATACCTCCTCTCAGCTGACCACTGCACTGAGGATAGAAAACACTGTCACCACTGATAAATCCACTATAATTGAAAATTTCAATAAGCATTTTTCTACGGCTGGCCATGCTTTCCACCTGGCTACCCCTACCCCGGTCAACAGCATTGCACCCCCCACAGCAACTCGCCCAAGCCTTCCCCATTTCTCCTTCTCCCAAATCCAGTCAGTGTATGTCCTGAAAGAGCTGCAAAATCTGGACCCCTACAAATCAGCCGGGCTAGACAATCTGGACCCCTTCTTTCTAAAATGATCTGCCGAAATTGTTGCAACTCCTATTACGAGCCTGTTCAACCTCTCATTCATGTCGTCTGAGATCCTAAAGATTGGAAAGCAGCTGCGGTCATCCCCCTCTTCAAAGGCGGGGACACTCTTGACCCAAACTGCTACATACCTATATCTATCCTAACCTGCCTTTCTAAGGTCTTCGAGTTGATCATGGGTGCACCTCAGCCACGCTCAAGGTCCTAAACGATATCTTAACCGCCATCGATAAGAAACAATACTGTGCAGCCATATTCATTAACCTGGCCAAGGCTTTCGACTCTATCAATCACCACATCCTCATCGGCAGACTCGATAGCCTTGGTTTCTCAAATGATTGCCTCGCCTGGTTCACCAACTACTTCTCTGATAGAGTTCAATGTGTCAAATCGGAGGGCCTGTTGTCCGGGCCTCTGGCAGTCTCTATGAGGGTGCCACAGGGTTCAATTCTTGGATCAACTCTCTTCTCTGTATACATCAATGATGTCGCTCTTGCTGCTGGTGAGTCTCTGATCCACCGCTACGCAGATGACACCATTCTGTATACTTCTGGCCCTTCTTTGGACACTGTGTTACCAACCCTCCACACGAGCTTCAATGCCATACAACTCTCCTTCCGTGGCCTCCAATTGCTCTTCAATACAAGTACAACTAAATGCATGCTCTTCAACTGATCGCTGCCTGCACCTGCCCGCCCGTCCAACATCACTACTCTGGACGGTTCTGACTTAGAATATGTGGACAACTACAAATACCTAGGTGTCTGGTTAGACTGTAAACTCTCCTTCCAGACTCACATCAAACATCTCCAATCCATAGTTAAATCTAGAATTGGCTTCCTATTTCGCAACAAAGCATCCTTCACTCATTCTGCCAAACATACCCTTGTAAAACTGACCATCCTACCGATCCTCAACTTCGGCGATGTCATTTACAAAATAGCCTCCAATACCCTACTCAATAAATTGGATGCAGTCTATCACAGTGCCATCCGTTTTGTCACCAATGCCCAATATTCTACCCACTACTGCAACCTGTACGCTCTCTCTGTCCCTCGCTTCATACTCAACGCCAAACCCACTGGCTCCAGGCCATCTACAAGACCCTGCTAGGTAAAGTCCCCCCTTATCTCAGCTCGCTGGTCACCATAGCAGCACCCACCTGTAGCACGCTCTCCAGCAGGTATATCTCTTTGGTCACCCCCAAAACAAATTCTTCCTTTGGCCGCCTCTTCTTCCAGTTTTCTGCTGCCAATGACTGGAACGAACTACAAAAATCTCTGAAACTGGAAACACTTATCTCCCTCACTAGCTTTAAGCACCAGCTGTCAGAGCAGCTCACAGATTACTACACCTGTACATAGCCCATCTATAATTTAGCCCAAACAACTACCTCTCCCCCTACTGTATTTACTTATTTTGCTCCTTTGCACCCCATTATTTCTCTACTTTGCACATTCTTCCACTGCAAATCTACCAATCCAGTGTTTTACTTGCTATATTGTATTTACTTCGCCAACATGGCCTTTGTTTTGCCTTTACCTCCCTTACCTCACCTCATTTGCTCACATTGTATATAGACTTGTTTTTCTACTGTATTATTGAGTGTATGTTTGTTTTACTCCATGTGTAACTCTGTGTTGTTGTATGTGTCAAACTGCTTTGCTTTATCTAGGCCAGGTCGCAGTTGTAAATGACAACTTGTTCTCAACTTGCCAACCTGGTTAACGAAAGGTGAAATAAAATGTAAAAAATAAAAAAATATTGCTAATACCATTCTGTTGCCCCGTGCTGGGGTATTGTAGCATGTTGTTAATACTATTCTGTTGCCCCGTGCTGGGGTATTGTAGCATGTTGTTAATACTATTCTGTTGCCCCGTGCTGGGGTATTGTAGCATGTTGTTAATAATATTCTGTTGCCCCATGCTGTTGTATT
>NC_060182.1:88576594-88714094 GCF_021184085.1 Oncorhynchus gorbuscha
TCATAGTGTTAAGATGCAAGGAAGCTCCTGTCAAAATATTTTGGGCGTGATTAAATTATATGTATATACCGTTTATAACTGTAAGAGTAATGACAGTATTATTGTGAAGTTTAAGTGCATCTTTGGTCATTTTTTCACATGTCCCGTTCTTGATCTGTTAGGTCTTGAACTACAATGAGTGTCCAAAACATTAAGAACACCTTCCTAATATTGAGTTGCACCCCCTTTTGCCCTCAGAACAGCCTCAAGTCATTGGGGATGGACTCTACAAGGTATTGAAAGTGTTCCATAGGGATGCTGGCCCATGTTGACTCCAATGCTTCCCACAGTTGTGTCAAGTTGGCTTGATGTCCTGTGAGTGGTAGACCATTCTTGATACACACGGGAAACTGTTGAGCGTGAAAAACCCAGCAGCATTACAGTTCTTGAACCTGTCTCTTCCCCTTCATCTACACCCATTGAAGTGGATTTAACCAGTGACATCAATAAGGGATCATAGCTTTCACCTGGATTCACATAGTTAGTCTATGTCACGGAAAGAGCAGGTGTTCCTAATGTTTTGTCCACTCAGAGTCTAGTTGTGTTGAAGAATTCTCCACTGCATATTTTCCTCTCGTCTGCAATTGTAATGGACACTACTCACTACTCGATTAAATATTCACACTGTTTGTGAATGCACTTACTTTAACAGGCTACATGAAGCATTGGGAACAGAGAATGACTTTGTGACAATGTTCTGTGACATCATGACAATGTTCTGTGAGATCGTGACAATGTTCTGTGACATCGTGACAATGTTCTGTGAGATCGTAACAATGTTCTGTGACATCGTGACAATGTTATGTGACATCGTGACAATGTTATGTGACATCGTGACAATGTTCTGTGACATCGTGACAATGTTCTGTGACATCGTGACAATGTTCTGTTCCACTTTTATTACAGATGAGCAAGAAGCAGTACAGAAGAGAACTTTTACTAAATGGATCAATTCCCACTTGACAAAGGTAAGAGGGTATGACTTTTATTTTTCTCCTTGTGCTTCTCTCACAACACTTTATAAGACATGCGTAGCCTATGATGGGCTATTATGACACCCACAGTTTCCATTTCGGTATAAGAGCTGAGATTATGAGATAGTGTTATTATAACGGTATAATCACTGAGATAAAACAATCTAATCACTATGGTAATAATTATATCCTGAATATTAACCTGATCATGGTGTAATGTTTGTAACTGCCAGTCTTATAGCCTCTCTATGGACAGTGGCATTTCATTTCATGTGTGAACTGAGATTGGATCGTTGTCATCCAATCATAAGGATTCTGAGAGGCTCCGTTACATTGAATCGGTTTTAATCACTTATAATGTCAGAGGTTTTAGGTACCTTATGTTCATATGGAAATTACAGTTTGATTGAGGTCATGATAGGTTCGTAACATTTGGAGATATATTTTCCATCATCTGTTTGAAGTGTGTGACGGTAGTTACTGAGTTGTTTGTGGAATTCAGTATCAGTCCTGTAGAGTTATTTTAATTGTGAATACTGTTACTGAAGATGAGTATATTGGGTTGTCACAACAACATTGGAACCAGTGGGTTGTCATAACACCATGTTGGGTTGTCACAACAACATCGGAACCAGAGGAGAGTCAGACAGAGAAAGTAAATATGACTCAGTGCAGAGATCCCTGTGTTGCCTACATTTTTTTATTTTTTTATTTTATTTCACCTTTATTTAACCAGGTAGGCTAGTTGAGAACAAGTTCTCATTTGCAACTGCGACCTGGCCAAGATAAAGCATAGCAGTGTGAACAGACAACACAGAGTTACACATGGAATAAACAATTAACAAGTCAATAACACAGTACAAAAAATGGGCAGTCTATATACATAAATAAAGCCAACAAATAAAAATATCATATAAATCACATTGGCTACACATGGACTGTCGGCAAGGAACCTGAAACATTGTATCAACTATTAACTTGGGTCTGGCCTGAAGGTCTTGCTAGCCTATTTCATGACTTTTACACCAGATCAGAGCATGACATTTTCCCACCCCTTTCACACTGAGTAGTTACTGAAAGAGACCTGGAAAGATTTTTCAAATAGGCTACGTTGAGGAACTATTGTCATACTCAATGGATGTAAAAACATACTTTGTTTACTTGCTGTTTGAGGTGAAGAAAACATTACTTTGAGAACTTCCACAAGGGGTTGTGAGTTATGATGATCAGAAATAGTATCAGATCTCCAAATGGGCACATTTATAGGTCTACATTTGCACACAGGCTAGGTAGCCTAGGCCTACTTCTATGTGTAATCAGGTGTGCGTCCTCACTCAACATTGACAGGAGCACTGCAAACAAACAACAATTCATAAATAAATAAATCTCCTAAATGGAATGAAATAAACCAAAATGTTTTCCTCAAATCAAATCAAACTTCATTTGTCATATGCGCCGAATAAGTGTAGACCTTATTGTGAAATGCTTACTTACAAGCCCTTAACCAACAGTGCAGTTCAAGAAGTGTAGCCTAGGTTGTGGCTCTGCAAACAACGTGTCCACTCCAACAATGAGAGTGGTAAAATACTGTAATAATAATATATTGAATTAATTAACAGAAATGACCAGAACCAAACACAAACATTGTAGATTAGAAATGATGAGAATTAACGGTAAGTTTACTACTGGTGCTACTGGTGCTACTGGTGCTACTGGTGTGCCATCCCATCTGTGGCCTCCACAATGGATTAGTCCGCTGAGACAGGTGTGAATCAGTCAGGTGACTCATGTAGCATAAAATATACTGCTCGACATCTTGGTCTACCGACAGCCTATTGAACAAACAATCGACCAGTCGACTAAATGGGGTCAGACCTAATCATCGTCATCATGACTGTGTTCATAATGCTTTACAGATTATGGGCTTAATAGAAAGTGTTAGGGCGTACCATGTTTTCTTACTGTATTTTAAGCAGCCAGGTTTTGCTGGCTCAGAAGCTTTGGGTGACACAGCACATTGGGCTGCTGCTTGGTCAGGGCGCACAGATAAAGCAAAACATTGGGCTGCTGCTTGGTCAGGGTGCACAGATAAAGCAAAACATTGGGCTGCTGCTTGGTCAGGGTGCACAGATAAAGCAAAACATTGGGCTGCTGCTTGGTCAGGGCGCACAGATAAAGCAGCACATTGGGCTGCTGCTTGGTCAAGGTGCACAGATAAAGCAACACATTGGGCTGCTGCTTGGTCAGGGCACACAGATAAAGCAGCACATTGGGCTGCTGCTTGGTCAGGGTGCACAGATAAAGCAACACATTGGGCTGCTGCTTGGTCAGGGTGCACAGATTTGTCTTTTGTTCTGTCAGATCTGTCTGTCTGTCTGTCTGTCTGTCCGTCCGTCCGTCCGTCCGTCCTTCCGTCTGTCTTTCTATCTATTTATCTATCTATCAATTACATTTCAATTTCAATTTAAGGAGCTTTATTGGCATGGGAAACATTGCCAAAGCAAGTGAAATATATAATAAGAATTGAAATAAACAATACAAAATGAACAGTAAACATTACACAAAGTTACAAAATAGTAAAGACATTTCAAGTGCCATATTATGTATATATACAGTGTTGTAATGATGTGCAAATATTTAAAGTACAAAAGGGAAAATAAATACACATAAATATAGGTTTTATTTACAATGGTGTTTGTTCTTCACTGGTTGCTTTTTTCTTGTGGCAACAGGCCACAGATCTTGCTGCTGTGATGGCACACTGTGGTTTTTCACCCAGTAGATATGGGAGTTTATCAAAATTTGATTGTTTTTAAAATTCTTTGTGGGTCTGTGTAATCTGAGGAAATATATGTCTCTAATATGGTTAGGAAGTGCATCTCAGTTTCCACCTCATTTTGTGGGCAGAGCCTGGTTTGCCTACGGTGGCCTTTCTCAATAGTATGCTCACTGAGTCTGTACATACTAGTCAAAGATTTCCTTCGTTTTGGGTCAGTCACAGTGGTCAGGTATTCTGTCACTGTGTACTCTCTGTTTAGGGACAATTAGCATTCTAATTTGCTCTGTTTTTTGTCAATTCTTTCCTTTTATCTTTTCATTTTCTCATGATTTGGTTGGGTCTATTGTGTTTCTGTCCTGGGGCTCTGTGGGGTCTGTTTGTGTTTGAGGAATCGCTTCCTTTTAGGTGATTGTAGAATTTAACGTCTCTTTTCTGTATTTTGATCATTAGCGGTATCGGCGTAATTCTGATCTGCATGGATTATTTGGTGTTTTCCTGCTTAAACGGAGAGATATTTCAATTTGGTGTTTGTCCCATTTTGTGAATTCTTGGCTGGTGAGTGGACCCCAGACCTCACAACCATGAAGGGCAATAGGTTCAAATCAAAACAAATTTTATATGCGAGTGTAGCGAAATGCTTGTGCTTCTAGTTCCGGCCGTGCAGTAATATCTAACAAATAATTTTAGCCAGATCTTAATTGGTATGTCAAATTTTACGTTCCTTTTGATGGCATAGAAGGCCCTTCTTGCCTTGTCTCACAGATCGTTCACAGCTTTGTGGAAGTTACCCGTGGCGCTGATGTTTAGGCCAAGATACAGTGCTCTAGGGCAACGGTGTCTCGATGGAATTTGTATTCCTGGTCCTGGCAACTGGACCTTTTTTGGAACACCATTATTTTGTCTTGCTGAGATTTACTATCAGGGCCAAGGTCTGGAATCTGTGCAGAGGATCTAGGTGCTGCTGTAGGCCCTCCTAGGTTGGGGACAGAAGCACCAGATCATCAACAAACAGTAGACATTTGACTTCAAATTCTAGTAGGTGTGAGGCCAGGGGCTGCAGACTGTTCTAGTGCCCTCGCCAATTCGTTGAGATATATGTTGAAGAGGGTGGGGCTTAAGCTGCATCTTTGTCTCACCCCCCGGCCCTGTGGAAAGAAATGTGTGTGTTTTTTGCCAATTTTAACCGCACACTTGTTGTTTGTGTACATGGATTTTATTCGATTTTTTTTTTAACCTTTATTTAACTAGGCAAGTCAGTTAAGAACAAATTCTTATTTTCAATGACGGCCTAGGAACAGTGTGTTAACATCCTGTTCAGGGGCAGAATGACAGATTTGTACCTTGTCAGCTCAGGGTTTGCAACCTTCCGCTTACTAGTCCAACACTCTAACCACTAGGTTAGAAGCAGCTGTGTAATGCTAGGGCAAAAAACAAAACGTGCACCTAGGGGGCCCCGGGACGGTGTTTTGAAAACCCTGCTCTACTGGAACCTACTGCTACTGTACGAGGGATTCAAATCTCAATTCTTATCAGATCATCTGTCAATCAGTTTATCAAATCTCATCTAAACTTTTCTCGTCCGATAAGCAAAGCCATTCTGAATGGATTATAATAGATCCTGTGGTGGGTGCCTGAAAGATCCCCTTTTCAATATTGATTCTGAATGTAACAAAATTCCCATAACATTAGCGAGGATGAATTTATGATGGAAAGTGCTGTCTCTTTCAGTTTGAACTTTCACTCTGCAGTCACGCTTTTCCCATAGTGTCCATTTCCTCTCACATTATCAAGCACTCTTCCACTGATTTACTGTTTTATGACCGTGTGTGTGTTTGTGCGTGCGTGATAAGTGTGTGCGTGTGCATGTGTGTCTGTGTGTGTTATAACAGTGAGGAGGGGGCTTGACATGTGAATTTGTTTGTCACTTAAACCCAGGATGGGCTTGATGGTTTACCTTGTGACTCATTAGTAGAATGCCATTCTGGAAATGTGTGCTTCATGTTACCAGTCAAATAGTTGAATTTAATTTCTATATTTTAGTGGTTCATGTTGTGGTTAGGATACTGGTAGTCACGGAGGAATACTAGCATCTACAAGTCTTTCATTGGATTTTGTCTCTGAAGCAAACAAAATAGTACAGTGGAGACCTTAATTTTCACGTGTGTGTGTGTGTGTGTGTGTGTGTGTGTGTGTGTGTGTGTGTGTGTGTGTGTGTGTGTGTGTGTGTGTGTGTGTGTGTGTGTGTGTGTGTGTGTGTGTGTGTGTGTGTGTGTGTGTGTGTGTGTGTGTGTGTGTGTGTGTGTGCCTGCCTGTTGTGCCCCACACAGTCACAGCCAATTGCATACTGTCATACTGTCATACTGTCATCCTGTCATGCTATGTGTCGAGTTGGGAAACGAAACAGCTCAGCCTTCCAATAAAATTCCTACAAAGCGCCAAGCTTAATTAATTAAACCTTTGATTTCCAGTCAAATTTCTTCAATTATTCTGTGTTTCATAAAGTACATTGCTCTGTCATCAGTCAGTCAGAATTCCCTCAGCTCTGATAATGCATTAGTTAGTATGCCCAGCTAGGGTTAAATGGACCCATGCTCTGATTTAGTACTGAATCACACCGGCTCAGGAACGGGCACCAAGCCACCTCAGAGGCTCTGAGGCACATGCACCATCTTTACAGCTGCGGAGGAGCTTCTTCTGTTCTCACCATAGCTCTGTCTGTAGCCAGCCAGCAAGCTGTTCGGTCTGGACACCAGCCTGTAGCCAGCCAGCAAGCTGTTCGGTCTGGACCCCAGCCTGTAGCCAGTCAGCAGGCTGTTCGGTCTGGACCCTAGCCTGTAGCCAGTCAGCAAGCTGTTCGGTCTGGACCCCAGCCTGTAGCTAGCCAGCAAGCTGTTCGGTCTGGACCTCAGCCTGTAGCTAGCCAGCAAGCTGTTCGGTCTGGACCTCAGCCTGTAGCTAGCCAGCAAGCTGTTCAGTCTGGACCTCAGCCTGTAGCTAGCCAGCAAGCTGTTCAGTCTGGACCTCAGCCTGTAGCTAGCCAGCAAGCTGTTTGGTCTGGACCTCAGCCTGTAGCTAGCCAGCAAGCTGTTTGGTCTGGACCTCAGCCTGTAGCTAGCCAGCAAGCTGTTTGGTCTGGACCTCAGCCTGTAGCTAGCCAGCAAGCTGTTTGGTCTGGACCTCAGCCTGTAGCTAGCCAGCAAGCTGTTTGGTCTGGACCTCAGCCTGTAGCTAGCCAGCAAGCTGTTTGGTCTGGACCTCAGCCTGTAGCTAGCCAGCAAGCTGTTCAGTCTGGATCTCAGCCTGTAGCTAGCCAGCAAGCTGTTCAGTCTGGATCTCAGCCTGTAGCTAGCCAGCAAGCTGTTCAGTCTGGATCTCAGCCTGTAGCTAGCCAGCAAGCTGTTCAGTCTGGATCTCAGCCTGTAGCTAGCCAGCAAGCTGTTCAGTCTGGACCTCAGCCTGTAGCTAGCCAGCAAGCTGTTCGGTCTGGACCTCAGCCTGTAGCTAGCCAGCAAGCTGTTCGGTCTGGACCTCAGCCTGTAGCTAGCCAGCAAGCTGTTCGGTCTGGACCTCAGCCTGTAGCTAGCCAGCAAGCTGTTTGGTCTGGACCTCAGCCTGTAGCTAGCCAGCAAGCTGTTTGGTCTGGACCTCAGCCTGTAGCTAGCCAGCAAGCTGTTTGGTCTGGACCTCAGCCTGTAGCTAGCCAGCAAGCTGTTCAGTCTGGATCTCGGCCTGTAGCTAGCCAGCAAGCTGTTCAGTCTGGATCTCAGCCTGTAGCTAGCCAGCAAGCTGTTCAGTCTGGATCTCAGCCTGTAGCTAGCCAGCAAGCTGTTCAGTCTGGACCTCAGCCTGTATCTAGCCAGCAAACTGTTTGGTCTGGACCTCAGCCTGTAGCTAGCCAGCAAGCTGTTCAGTCTGGACCTCAGCCTGTATCTAGCCAGCAAGCTGTTTGGTCTGGACCCCAGCCTGTAGCTAGCCAGCAAGCTGTTCGGTCTGGACCTCAGCCTGTAGCTAGCCAGCAAGCTGTTCGGTCTGGACCTCAGCCTGTATCTAGCCAGCAAGCTGTTCAGTCTGGACCTCAGCCTGTATCTAGCTCTCTCTGCTCTCTTTTCTCCTCAACACAAGGACTGGGGGAGAATGAATGTCTTGTGTTTTTAGGTTTTACATATTGAGAGATTATAGGTGATTATAATGAGATAATGAGCCTTTATTAAACTAACAGTGAGTCTATAATTGGTAACAGTATACCATGTTCAATGTCTAAGTCTTTTATTCATTTATCTGTTGAATTAAGATGTTGTCTCTTCTCTTTCCTAGCGTAAACCACCTCTAGAGGTCACCGACCTTTTTGAGGACATCAAAGATGGGGTGAAACTGTTAGCTCTATTGGAGGTGCTGTCTGGACAGAGACTGGTAAGCACTGCTCTTAATAAAAACAGCCTGGCCACTGGATACTTCTGTTCGTGCTACAGAGTTCAGTTACATTTAATTACCACACTATAATATAAAGGGTGGACTATACAAATGTTCTGTATGAATAAAGGAACTACGAATTCACAGCCAGTAATCACACTGTAGTTGTGTGTTATACAGGCCTATTCGTCAGTCAGTGCTACTCTTATACTTTGCTGGTTGTTGTATACAGTATGTATTTGTGTTGAACTTTCTTGCTGTTTTTAATGTGAGTGCTCTGGTTGGTAAGAGTTACATTATATTTACAGTATTACTTATGGGAAATATATTTGACCTTCACTTGAACCCTCCCTCCTCTTTTCCCAGCCGTGTGAGCAGGGCCGCCAGTTGAAGAGGATCCACTGGGTATCCAACATCGGCACCGCCCTCAGGTTCCTAGAAGGCAGGAAGGTAAACACACCCTCATAGTGACAACTAAGTCGTTTTCTGAAGTATTTTGTCATAGCTTGAGTTTAACGTATAAACCAAAGTGCTTCTTAGCAATGTCACTAATAGCTTTAGGACAAGGCTTATGAAAAGTAGATGAACTTATATTTAATGCTACTGTAACAGTTTGAAAATGAACTATCATTTGATAGTGTTTAGGAACAAAAATACAGTGCTGTGAAAAAGTATTTGCCCCCTTTCTGATTTTCTATATTGTTGCATATTTTTGACACTGAATGTTAGTAGATCTTCAACCAAAACCTAATATTATATGAAGGGAACCAGAGTTGATATTTATTAGGATCCCCATTAGCCGACGCCAATGGCGACAGCTAGTCTTAGCATTTGCCCCGTTACACTCAATAAGTGGTTGTGCCACCTTTAGCTGTAATGACTGCAACCAAATGCTTCCTGTAGTTGTTGATCAGTCTCTCATATCGCTGTGGAGGAATTCTGGCCCACTCTTCCATGTAGAGCAGCTTTAACTCAGCGGGATTTGTGGGTTTTCAAGCATGAACTGCTCCTTTCAAATCCTGCCACAACATCTCAATTGGGATTAGGTCTGGACTTTGACTAGGCTATTGCAAATCCTCAAATGTGTTACTTTTAAGCCATTTTCATGTAGACTTGATTGTGTGTTTTGGATCATTGTCTTGCTGCATGACCCAGATGCGTTTCAGCTTCAGCTCACAGACAGATGGCCTCCGGTAGAATTCTCTGATACAGAGCAGAATTCATGGTTCCTTCTATTAACCTTTCTAGTGCAGGCATTCCGCTAGCGACCCACCTCGACAACATCGAAATTGCAGAGCGCGAAAATCAAACTACAGAAATATAAATATTTAACATTCATGAAAATACATGTGTAATAAATACATCAAAATAAAGCTTTACTTCTTGTTAATCCAGCCGCTGTGTCAGATTTCAAAAAGGCTTTATGGTAAAAGCAAACCATGTGATTATCTGAGGACAGCGCCCCGCATACAAAACCATGAAAAACATTTTTCAACCAGGCAGGTGCGACACGAAAGTCAGAAATGGCGATATAATAAATGTCTTACCTTTGAAGATCTTCTTCTGTTGGCACTCCAATAGGTCCCAGTTAAATCACAAATGGTCCTTTTGTTCGATAAAGTCCTTCTTTATATACATAAAAACTCAGTTTAGCTGGTGGGCATCAGTCAATAATCCACCGGTTTCCCTCCTTCAAAATGCATACAAAATGAATCCCAAACGTTACCAATAAACTTATCCAAACAAGTCAAACAATATTTATAATCAAACATTAGGTACCCTAATATGTAAATAAACAATCAAATTTAAGACGGAGAATAGTATGTTCATTAACGAAGATAAATAAAAAGAACGTGCTTTCCTCCACGTGCATGGAAACACTACAGCAAAAACGGGAGCCACTTAAAAACTACAACTTCTAGCTTATTTTTCCAAAAACCAGCCTGAAACTCTTTCTAAAGACTGTTGACATCTAGTGGAAGCCCTAGGAACTGCAATCTGGGAGGTTTTCGCCTTATAATAAAAGTGACAGCCATTGAAAACAGTGGTAGGCTGAATTATTTTTTTGGGATGGTTTGTCCTTGGGGTTTCGCCATCCATATCAGTTCTGTTATACTCACAGACATTATTTTAACAGTTTTAGAAACGTTAGAGTGTTTTCCATCCAAATCGACCAATTATATGCATATCCTAGCTTCTGGGCTTGAGTAACAGGCAGTTTACTTTGGGCACACTTTTCATCCGGATGTCAAAATACTGCCCCCTAAGACAAGTCGTCCAGGTCCTGTGGCTGGAAAACATCCCCGAACCATCACACTACCACCACCATACTTGACCGTTGGTATGAGGTTCTTACTGTGGAATGCAGTGTTTGGTTTTCGCCAGGCATAATGGGACCCATGTCATCCAAAAAAGTTATACTTTTGACTCATCTGTCCATAGAACATTCTTCCCAAGAGTCTCGATGATGGCATTGCCCCTATCTATGTAGCTTGTTTCTGGTCACAGGTTCAGAATGGTTAAAAAATCACAACACGTACTTAAAATGAATCTTACAAATAGCAGTGTTGGGTGATTTGGAAAGCCATAGTTAGTCAAATAATAATATAATAATACTGGTAGGAAAGGTTTTCATCTTTAGCTCACAATCTGTGGATAATATACGATTAGAAAGGTGCAAAAATGTTGTAAAACATCACAACACAATTTAAAAAATATATGGCACGTTGAAACCAAACGAGGGATGTCTATGGTGATAGGTGGGATGGGCTGAGAGTGGCGATAGGTGATAGGTGGGATTAAAGAGCTTATGATTGGTGATGTATTATTGTTACGTGACTGCTTTATATAGAAGTACCATGTGATAAATGTGTATGCATTTTGTATATGCAAAATGTGTATGTAGCAGAAAAGCTGAAAGAAAACAAAACATATATTTGTCCTCCGAAGAGGGGAGGTTAATTAAAAAATATAAAAAAATCTTGATGATCATCCGGGTGCTTCCAGGTGCTTTTTTGGCAAACTTGAGTCAGTCACCTTTTTGGATGAGATGGGTCCCATTATATCTGGTGAAAAAAACTAACTCAGGTTCCCTTCATCTAATATTAGGTTTTGGTTGAAGATCTGATAACAATCAGTATCAAAAATATGCAAAAATAGAGAAAATCAGAAAGGGGGCGTCTACTTTTTCACGGCACTGTAGGTAAATGAAGGCTCTGCATGAAGAGATGTATCTCTGCAAGGCCCTATGGATGGAACATCCTGTCTCAGTTTGTATTTCTCTGAGGCATATCTCTTATTGTAACCCTCTCTCACCATGCCTGACCTCTGACCTCAGTCTGTGTACCGAGGATCCCCGGTCAGTGGCTGCCTGTAAAACACACATATACTGTATGCATTCCTCTTGTTTGATGCACGGTGTGTATTCCAAGATATTCTTTGGTTGAGCCATTCTTTTCCTCATAGTGCATCTTGGTTACTGTAGTGCCATCAACCAGGTGCATTTTGTATGTATTTTGACTCAAACTTTGGTGTCAAATCTTTCCTTCCTTCTTCTTCTTCCAACCTTTATGAAATAGTAGTAAAAGAAGAAGGGGAAAAAAGGGGAAACTAGTTCAATGCCGATCCAAAGTTTGTTGTGACTATTCACTACATTGGCTTTATTGTTAGTGTCCTGTTAAATTGAGCATGCAGCCAGAAAGTGTCAGTGTTTTTAAGCTTTGTTTCCATTGAACATGGCATACAAATAAAGGCATTTTAACTCATTATATGAAGGGTGCATTGGTCCTCTTTCCTTTTTGATGAGAACGGTACATCTTTCATTTTCCTCAGTTGAGCGTAGCTGTTTCTTCAGGCTTCCGCTCTATAAATGTGTAACGTCGTTCTTCGTTTGTGGAAAGAGAGTCGGACCGAAATGCAGCGTGGTGGTTACTCATGACTTTAATGACAAAAGCGACACATGAAATAACGATACAAATACAAAACAACAAACGGAATGTGAAACCTAATTACAGCCTATCTGGTGAAACTACACAGAGACAGGAACAATCACCCACGAAATACAAAGCGAAACCAGGCTACCTAAATACGGTTCCCAATCAGAGACAACGAGAATCACCTGACTCTGATTGAGAACCGCCTCAGGCAGCCAAGCCTATACAACACCCCTAATCAGCCGCGATCCCAAATACTACAAACCCCAATACGAAAATACAATAACATAAACCCATGTCACACCCTGGCCTGACCAAACATATAACGAAAACACAAAATACAATGACCAAGGTGTGACAAAATGCCTAATATCAGAATGTTATTTGGTTTGTTAATTGGATTCCTTCTGACGTTCTTGATTTCTTGTTTCTAGTTTTTTATTATGTAAAATGTGT
Source organism: Oncorhynchus gorbuscha (assembly GCF_021184085.1). Taxonomy (NCBI): domain Eukaryota; kingdom Metazoa; phylum Chordata; class Actinopteri; order Salmoniformes; family Salmonidae; genus Oncorhynchus; species Oncorhynchus gorbuscha. The sequence goes on from NC_060182.1 coordinate 88,589,185, forward strand.
GTACTTGTTTGGCATTTTACTGCACTTTTAGGTATTTGGTATTTTATTAGGGTCCCCATTAGCTGTTGCAAAAGCAGCAGGAGCTAGTAACACAAGCATTTCACTCCACCCGCTATAGCATCTGCTAAACTGTGTGCTTGACCAATCAACTTTGATTTGATTTATTAGAGAGCTGATTTTGATGTCTGTGAAAGAAAATCATAAAATCTCCATTATTATGGCCATTATTATTATGGCGGTGGCCCCACTCAATTAATAAATGCCTTTACTTGTTAAAAATTCATTCAGAATGCACCCATATATATATATATATATATATATATATATATATATATATATATATATATATATATATATATATATATATATATATATGCATTTCCCAAGTGAATTTTATGACAAGATTGGAATTGCAGTTCAATTTGGGTTTTCTTTCCGAACAGATCAAGCTAGTCAACATCCATGCCACTGACATAGCAGACGGTCGACCATCCATTGTCCTGGGGTTGATTTGGACTGTCATCCTCTACTTCCAGGTAATGTGTTGTTGTATCTGCAGGAGAACCATGTTGGGCTCCAGGTAGAACCTTGTTGTTGGATGTTGCCATGGTCACTCGCAGCAATGTTTGCTCTAATTCCCGACCCCCTGTCAGATCGAGGAGTTGACCAGTAACCTGCTAGCCCTGGAGGCCCTGTCCAGCAGCACCTCCTCAGTGGACAGCATGGCCAGCAGCTCAGAGACAGGCAGTCCCGCCTTAAAGAGGGAGGTGGCACCCAAGAAGTTCCAGGGCAATGCCAAGAAGGCCCTCCTCAGATGGGTACAGAGCACTGCTGCCAAGTATGTACATTATGCCACTAACTATTACCCCAGTATGTACATTATGCCACTAACTATTACCCCAGTATGTACATTATGCCACTAACTATTACCCCAGTATGTACATTATGTACTAACTATTACCCCAGTATGTACATTATGCCACTAACTATTACCCCAGTATGTACATTATGCCACTAACTATTACCCCAGTATGTACATTATACCACTAACTATTACCCCAGTATGTACATTATGCCACTAACTATTACCCCAGTATGTACATTATGTACTAACTATTACCCCAGTATGTACATTATGCCACTAACTATTACCCCAGTATGTACATTATGCCACTAACTATTACCCCAGTATGTACATTATGTACTAACTATTACCCCAGTATGTACATTATGCCACTAACTATTACCCCAGTATGTACATTATGTACTAACTATTACCCCAGTATGTACATTATGCCACTAACTATTACCCCAGTATGTACATTATGCCACTAACTATTACCCCAGTATGTACATTATACCACTAACTATTACCCCAGTATGTACATTATGCCACTAACTATTACCCCAGTATGTACATTATGCCACTAACTATTACCCCAGTATGTACATTATGTACTAACTATTACCCCAGTATGTACATTATGCCACTAACTATTACCCCAGTATGTACATTATGCCACTAACTATTACCCCAGTATGTACATTATGCCACTAACTATTACCCCAGTATGTACATTATGTACTAACTATTACCCCAGTATGTACATTATGCCACTAACTATTACCCCAGTATGTACATTATACCACTAACTATTACCCCAGTATGTACATTATGTCACTAACTATTACCCCAGTATGTACATTATGCCACTAACTATTACCCCAGTATGTACATTATGCCACTAACTATTACCCCAGTATGTACATTATGCCACTAACTATTACCCCAGTATGTACATTATGTCACTAACTATTACCCCAGTATGTACATTATACCACTAACTATTACCCCAGTATGTACATTATGCCACTAACTATTACCCCAGTATGTACATTATGCCACTAACTATTACCCCAGTATGTACATTATACCACTAACTATTACCCCAGTATGTACATTATACCACTAACTATTACCCCAGTATGTACATTACCCCAGTATGTACATTATGCCACTAACTATTACCCCAGTATGTACATTATGCCACTAACTATTACCCCAGTATGTACATTATGCCACTAACTATTACCCCAGTATGTACATTATGCCACTAACTATTACCCCAGTATGTACATTATGCCACTAACTATTACCCCAGTATGTACATTATGTCACTAACTATTACCCCAGTATGTACATTATGTACTAACTATTACCCCAGTATGTACATTATGCCACTAACTATTACCCCAGTATGTACATTATGCCACTAACTATTACCCCAGTATGTACATTATGTCACTAACTATTACCCCAGTATGTACATTATGCCACTAACTATTACCCCAGTATGTACATTATGCCACTAACTATTACCCCAGTATGTACATTATACCACTAACTATTACCCCAGTATGTACATTATGCCACTAACTATTACCCCAGTATGTACATTATGTACTAACTATTACCCCAGTATGTACATTATGCCACTAACTATTACCCCAGTATGTACATTATGCCACTAACTATTACCCCAGTATGTACATTATGCCACTAACTATTACCCCAGTATGTACATTATGCCACTAACTATTACCCCAGTATGTACATTATACCACTAACTATTACCCCAGTATGTACATTATGCCACTAACTATTACCCCAGTTTGTACATTATGCACTAACTATTACCCCAGTATGTACATTATACCACTAACTATTACCCCAGTATGTACATTATGCCACTAACTATTACCCCAGTATGTACATTATGCCACTAACTATTACCCCAGTATGTACATTATGTACTAACTATTACCCCAGTATGTACATTATGCCACTAACTATTACCCCAGTATGTACATTATGCACTAACTATTACCCCAGTATGTACATTATACCACTAACTATTACCCCAGTATGTACATTATGCCACTAACTATTACCCTAGTATGTACATTATGCACTAACTATTACCCCAGTATGTACATTATGCACTAACTATTACCCCAGTATGTACATTATACCACTAACTATTACCCCAGTATGTACATTATACCACTAACTATTACCCCAGTATGTACATTATGCCACTAACTATTACCCCAGTATGTACATTATGCCACTAACTATTACCCCAGTATGTACATTATGCCACTAACTATTACCCCAGTATGTACATTATGCCACTAACTATTACCCCAGTATGTACATTATGCACTAACTATTACCCCAGTATGTACATTATGCCACTAACTATTACCCCAGTATGTACATTATGCCACTAACTATTACCCCAGTATGTACATTATGCCACTAACTATTACCCCAGTATGTACATTATACCACTAACTATTACCCCAGTATGTACATTATACCACTAACTATTACCCCAGTATGTACATTATGTACTAACTATTACCCCAGTATGTACATTATGCCACTAACTATTACCCCAGTATGTACATTATGCCACTAACTATTACCCCAGTATGTACATTATGTACTAACTATTACCCCAGTATGTACATTATGTACTAACTATTACCCCAGTATGTACATTATGCCACTGTAACTAAGTGGGCAAAACTGTTTAAAATGATGTCAATACAACCCAACATAATTTTGTCAACCACCTTAGCCTGTGGAGGTGTGTGTGTGTGTGTGTGTGTGTGTGTGTGTGTGTGTGTGTGTGTGTGTGTGTGTGTGTGTGTGTGTGTGTGTGTGTGTGTGTGTGTGTGTGTGTGTGTGTGTACATACTCTTGACTGACCACCACTATTGTCAGCCAACAGTAAGGGAAGCCAAACTGTCTGTGTTTTGTTTAGAAGGCTCATTTCAACAGTACTCGGTCACTGTTAACGTGTTATTCTGCTTGTCCCAAGTGGTCAAGGCATCGAGGTAAAGGACTTTGGTGCCAGTTGGCGTAGCGGTGTGGCGTTCCACTCTGTGGTCCATGCCATCCGCCCAGACCTGGTGGACATGGAGGTGGTGAGGAGGAGGAGCAACCGGGAGAATCTGGAGGAAGCCTTCTCATTGGCCGAGAACGAGCTGGGCATACCACGCCTACTGGACCCAGAAGGTTCCACCTCTACCCATCTATTTATAATGAAAAATAAATTGCTTTGTCAAAATAAGCTCACACTCCCTCACTCATCCCCGTTGCTCTGGTTGGTGTATAGGGCAGCAACAATGCATCTCCACTTCTCTTCTATCTTGAACTGTGTAATTCCAACAGCACTGAATGAAATACATTTCAAGTTTTGATAAAGATTACGCAATGTGTTTTTTTTAATGGTTATTTCATTTCATTAATGTGTTGTTGATAGGTCTGGAGATAAGGATGCACACAGCAGCTCTGTGGCAAAAAACCTTTCTGTTTTTGTCATGGCCCTTCGCAATTATCAGGCCGGAGATGGAGATGAGAGCAAACATTTATGATTAGATATCAGTCTCAGAGTAAATGCTAAACGTATCCTCCTTCGGGGAACACGTGTCAAACCAAATCAAATGCATCATTTGGGAATGACAACAAGTTACATACTATTCTGAAGGAGCATACAGACATGGTACTTCATTGACATGACTGTAGTTTCCTGGCTGGATGGATAGCCCTGATGTCAGTGTTGAGTTGCTATTGCCACTAGTGATACCGGCCTCTCTCTCTCTCTGTCTTCCTCTGCAGACGTGGATGTAGATAAACCGGATGAGAAGTCCATCATGACATATGTTGCTCAGTTCCTCAAGCACTACCCCAACCCCCACCACTCTGAGACAGATGGACAGGGAGAAGAGGTACCTAACTATATTCACTGAAGTCCTGAGTCTAAGACTGTATTGACATTGGCAAACTCAGTGTTGTGTTGTAATGCTTTATGTACTTTAATCTGTATTGGTATTCTTGATTTTGCTATGGTATTCTTGTTTTTGCTACTGTATTCTTGTTTTTGCTACTGTATTCTTGTTTTTGCTACTGTATTCTTAAATATTTTTTTAAAATCATTGCATGAACTCATCAATCATCTTACTTTCCTCATTGTGTGTTATGTAATACACTCTCTGACTCTCTCTGTCACGTCATCTCTTTGTCATGCCACTCACTCCATCACTCCATCACTCAATCTCTCCATCACTTCATCTCATTGTCATGCCATTTACTCCATCTCGCTATCTCTCCATCTCTCTGTCATGCCACTCACTCCATCTCGCTATCTCTCCATCTCTCTGTCATGCCACTCACTCCATCTCGCTATCTCTCCATCTCTCTGTCATGCCACTCACTCCATCTCTCCATCTCTCTGTCATGCCACTCACTCCATCTCTCCATCTCTCTGTCATGCCACTCACTCCATCTCCATCTCTCTGTCATGCCCACTCCATCTCCATCTCTCCATCTCTCTGTCATGCCACTCACTCCATCTCGCTATCTCTCCATCTCTCTGTCATGCCTATCTCTCCACTGCCACTCACTCTCTATCTCTCCATCTCCATCATCTCCATCTCTCTGTCATGCCACTCACTCCATCTCGCTATCTCTCCATCTCTCTGTCATGCCACTCACTCCATCTCCATCCATCTCTCCATCTCTCTGTCATGCCACACTCCATCACTCCACTCTGTCACTTACTCCATCTCTCTCCATCTCTCTGTCATGCCACTGCCACTCCATCTGTCATGCCATCTCCATCTCGCCATCTCTCTGACATGCCACTCACTCCATCTCTCCATCTCTCTGTCATGCCACTCACTCCATCTCGCCATCTCTCTGTCATGCCACTCACTCCATCTCCATCTCTCCATCTCTCTGTCATGCCACTCACTCCATCTCGCCATCTCTCTGACATGCCACTCACTCCATCTCTCCATCTCTCTGTCATGCCACTCACTCCATCTCGCCATCTCTCTGTCATGCCACTCACTCCATCTCGCCATCTCTCTGACATGCCACTCACTCCATCTCGCTATCTCTCCATCTCTCTGTCATGCCACTCACTCCATCTCTCCATCTCTGTCATGCCTCCATCTCTCTGTCATGCCATCTCTCCATCTCTCTGTCATGCCACTCACTCCATCTCCATCTCTCCATCTCTCTGTCATGCCACTCACTCCATGCCTCTCCATCTCTCACATCCATCTCTCCATCTCTCCATCTAGTGGTTCGTTCTGTCATGCCACTCGAGCTCCAAATCTGTTGTTCTGGCCCTGGAAAGGCAGTTCTGTTCTCCATAACTCTTCTGAAATAAAAATAAATGCCACTCACTCCATCTCGCTATCTCTCCATCTCTCTGTCATGCCACTCTCTCCATCACTCCACCTCTCCATCACTCCACCTCTCCATCACTCCATCTCTCTGTCATGCCACTCTCTCCACCTCTCCATCACTCCATCTCTCTGTCATGCCACTCTCTCTATCTCTCTGTCATGCCCATTACTCCACTCCATCTCGCTATCTCTCTATCTCTCTGTCATGCCACTCTCTCCATCACTCCATCTCTCCATCACTTAATGTCTCCATCTCTCTGTCATGCCACTCTCTCCATCTCTGTCATGCCACTCTCTCCATGCCCATCTCTCCATCACTTAATGTCTCCATCTCTGTCATGCCACTCTCTCCATCTCGCTATCTCCATCTCTCCATCTCGCTATCTCTCCATCTCTCTGTCATGCCACTCTCTCCATCTGCTATCTCTCCATCTCTGTCATGCCACTCATCTCTCCATCTCGCCATCCTCTCCATCTCTCTGTCATGCCACTCACTCCATCTCGCCACTACTCCATCTCCATCTCTCTGTCATGCCATTTACCATCTCGCATCTCTCCATCTCTGTCATGCCATCTCCATCTCGCTATCTCTCCATCTCTCTGTCATGCCACTCACTCCATCACTCCACCTCTCTGTCCACTCCATCTCCATCTCTCCATCTCTCTGTCATGCCACTCACTCCATCTCGCTATCTCTCCATCTCTCTGTCATGCCACTCTCTCCATCACTCCACCTCTCCTCCATCCTCTCTGTCTGTCATGCTCACTCACTCCATCTCGCTATCTCTCCATCTCTCTGTCATGCCACTCACTCCATCTCTCCATCTCTCTGTCATGCCACTCACTCCATCTCGCTATCTCTCCATCTCTCTGTCATGCCACTCACTCCATCTCTATCTCTCTGTCATGCCACTCACTCCATCTCGCTATCTCTCCATCTCTCTGTCATGCCACTCACTCCATCTCTCCATCTCTCTGTCATGGGGCGGCAGGGTAGCCTAGTGGTTAGAGCGTTGGACTAGTAACTGAAAGGTTGCAAGTTCGAATCCCCGAGCTGACAAGTTACAAATCTGTTGTTCTGGCCCTGGAAAGGCAGTTAACCCACTGTTCCTAGGCCGTCATTGAAAATAAGAATTTGTTCTTAACTGACTTGCCTAGTAAAATAAAGGTAAAAGAAATAAAAATAAATGCTATCTCTCCATCTCTATCTCTCCATCTCGCTATCTCTCCATCTCTCTGTCATGCCACTCTCTCCATCACTCCACCTCTCCATCACTCCATCTCTCTGTCATGCCACTCTCTCCACCTCTCCATCACTCCATCTCTCTGTCATGCCACTCTCTCTATCTCTCTGTCATGCCCATTACTCCACTCCATCTCGCTATCTCTCTATCTCTCTGTCATGCCACTCTCTCCATCACTCCATCTCTCCATCACTTAATGTCTCCATCTCTCTGTCATGCCACTCTCTCCATCTCTCTGTCATGCCACTCTCTCCATCTCTCTGTCATGCCACTCTCTCCATCACTCCATCTCTCCATCACTTAATCTCTCCATCTCTCTGTCATGCCACTCACTCCATCACTCCATCTCTCCGCCCATGTTATCGTTCCTGTGGCATTTGAAGCTGCTTCTTCGCTACATTTCAACTTTTGCACCCTCTATCCCAAACCTACATGTAAGTCCATCCATGCCATGGTGCTGTGTAGTGTAGTGTCTGCCTACAGTGTACTGTTTTATCTCTGCCACTAATGCCTTTGCTGTTTGCATCTCTTCATGTGGCTTGCTTTCCTGGATAGTATGTTCCTCAGGATATAGAGCAAATGCTCCAGGTATGTTTGACAGAGACTCCTGTGACTTCCTCTTTGAATCTTACTTGCTGTAGTACTGGAATTGAATTTGGAAGGAGTAGTTCCACATGATGTTGTTTATTGGGAACTCTGTTGGGGTTGGGGGAGGATGAGTGATGATGCATTGTATAACCTGAATATGACTTGTTACAGAGAGAAGAACGGAAGGTTCTGAGGGAGCTGAAGGTGTGGCTGGAACAGTTGGAGAGAGACGTGCTGCAAGTGCAGGGGTCAGAGGGCAACATCACTGACAAGTACCAGGTAATCTTGGAACCAATAACCATATCTCAAACTACATGTAGCTGGCTAATATTACAATAGATTAAGTACCAGGTCACCAGGGGGTGAAGAGGGAGGTGACATTGCTCCATAAAACTCCACAAGACTCTCAATTATCTTTCCTCAATTTCTTGTATGCTCATGTCCTCGCTGAGGTGGAGAGAAGGCACTAGGAATCAAGGAACGACTATTAAGAACAGCCCATATCTGACAGCCCTGTGTTTTATCTGTTATATACTACCTCATTTATTTGTTTTGAAGGTTCTTGGGTCGTAATCAATGTTTCCTCTAAGTTGCGGGAGGGCGCGAAGTAGCCCCATGACTGCCGCGCAGCTCCCCGGGGACTGGGGCATAGAAGAAATATCAGCCCACAGAGAGAAGCATGAGATTGAACTTCACTCAACTTTCTAGAGTTTTCCCTGTTAGTTAACACTATCAACGATTCCCTTTACTGTGGAAATGTTGACCCAATCGAAGCAATATTGGCTACTTTCAATATAACATTCCAAAACAAAACAAACTATGCAAGACTTAGTTTGCAAAACTAACTATGCAAGATATTTTGTTGTAGACAAAATGCATTGGTGTAGGATTCTATTGCATAGTGAGTTATTAGCCCAGTTATAGATAATGTGTAGTCAGCAGTAGGGCACAAAACATTTGTAAATTTCAAGACATCTTTGAAAAGCGAGTCAGGTAAACAGCTTATTTTTGTCATGAAGGGGCAGTGTTGTATTTTGAAAGAGGCTTGAATAAGCTAAGTAGCCAATGGGCAGAAGGTAGCATCATTTGTCTGATTCTCTATAATAATGGTATAATAATGGTATAAAGTGTTTTCTTGCATCAAACAACACAACATTTTCAATCACCTCCTTGTCTGGAGGACAAGTGGATAAACAGGTTAATGTCAAGCCCTGCAAGTTTCTTTCAAGTCTCATGGAATGTAGGCCTACATTGAACACTAAACATTGACTGCTACTATAGGCTGAATGGTAGAACAGATACAGTATTTCCATGTTGCAATGTTATGGGATGCATGTTCTCCATTGTTTTTGATGGTAGGCCACTCTAGTAGACCTACATTATGATCAAATAGCCACAGTAGCGTACTTGGCAGCTGTTAAAACTGTAACTCAAAGTGGGTACAGCCTCAGTGTTCACAGTAAACGCACGCTGGAAGGTGCACAGAATTTTCACAACGTTCAAGTTTGCGCTCAGCAGACCTGAAATTTGCTCAGTGACAAAATGTTTTTGAGGGAATATTGGTTGAAGCACCTCTAATACTCGTGTTTCTACTTTGCTTCAGGGCTTCAAGAGTTTCCGTGTGCAGTTTGAGATAAAGATGAAGCAGACAGAGCCGCTGCTGCAGCCGGTACACAAAGATGGAAAGTTGTCTGTAGACCAGGCCCTGGTCAAGCAGGCGTGGGAACACATCTCTAGCACGGTGAGTCAGTGTATTACTGTCTGTGGACCCCTGCACAACTAGTCTGATCCATGCTGCATGTCCTTTAGCCAACTCTTATGTACATCAATATTCCACCAGGCTTCTTCACAACCATCCCAAATAGGGTGCAGTAGCACTGTCTGACACCTTCACATAATCTATGGGCCAGACTCAGAGACACAGATTAATCCTACTGTAGTTCTGGATTATAATTCTACTGTAGTTCTGGATTATAATCCTACTGTAGTTCTGGATTATAATTCTACTGTAGTTCTGGATTAATCCTACTGTAGTTCTGGATTATAATCCTACTGTAGTTCTGGATTAATCCTACTGTAGTTATGGATTATAATTATACTGTAGTTCTGGATTAATCCTACTGTAGTCCTGGATTATAATCCTACTGTAGTTCTGGATTACAATTATACTGTAGTTCTGGATTAATCCTACTGTAGTTCTGGATTATAATCCTACTGTAGTTCTGGATTATAATCCTACTGTAGTTCTGGATTATAATTCTACTGTAGTTCTGGATTAATCCTACTGTAGTTCTGGATTATAATCCTACTGTAGTTCTGGATTATAATTCTACTGTAGTTCTGGATTAATCCTACTGTAGTTCTGGATTATAATCCTACTGTAGTTCTGGATTAATCCTACTGTAGTCCTGGATTATAATCCTACTGTAGTTCTGGATTACAATTATACTGTAATTCTGGATTAATCCTACTGTAGTTCTGGATTATAATCCTACTGTAGTTCTGGATTAATCCATTTTATTACTGGATTAAATATACTGTAGTTCAGGATTAATCCTACTGTAGTTCTGAGTTAAACCTAATGTAGTTCTGGATTAAAAAGCATACTCTATGGAGAATCTCCATTGAACTAGTTTTTTAGTCGAGGACTAGGCTTTATCTCTGTCTGTGAAACAGGCCCAAAGAGAGTATTATAAATAGACAATAACCTGTCAATAGGAAATTGATATTCGTGTCCTGTAGACTTGTAATTTTCTGTGTGTTTATTAGTTAGACTAATACTTGCCCTTGCAAGGAAGAATGGGTCCCCAGAATTGTAGCTTTCATAATAAACTGAATGAGTGTTCAGTGAGGCGCAAGCCTTTGAATGAGTGCTCATTAAGAGGGGAGGAGAGTTTTGAAGAGAGTGGAACAGAGTGGGGTTTGTTCAGTTGATAGACTATTCTCTAATAGTTTGTTTGAGAGCAGAACACCACTGTGATCTGGAGTGGATGATTTATGCTCACCATCTGCTTTTCGAACAGTGTGGTTCATGCTAATGTCTTGGTTGTACTGGCTGTTCTGGCTGTAATGGATGTCTATTTCAGGTCTTGGACTCATGGTGTGTCATGGTTGACATGGTTTGTCATGAATCTTGTCCGAGAGGCTAAACTGAGTGATTTCCGCTAGAAAGGCCTGCTGCAAAATCCAAATAGTCTATTTTGTAAAAAATGTATGAAGACAAAAATGTGCTTTTTGTTCTTAAATTAAAGTTAGGGTTAGGCATTAGTGTTCACAGTGTGGTTAAGGTTAGGTTTAAAATCAGATTTGATGACGTTGTGACTGTGCCAGGTAGTGACCACTCTGCAGAGCTCCCTCCACCGCAAGATTCATGACAATAAATACCAACCTGCCTCTTGGATTGGGGACCTGAAGAAGACCTGGGTGGTTGAAACAAATGTGTCACTAATAACCCACATAGAAGCATAGATTTCAGTGTGCAGAGTCTCTTTTTCCCAAATTTTGCTGAAATAATTTTGCTAACCAGCACCTGCTCAAAGACTTAGGATATGTAATATATACCTTTACTAGCTCCTGGACTGGCACATCCATCTGGATAAGTCGTTGCCTGGCCCCCTGGGGGTGATCGGAGCCTTGCTGCATCGAGCTGAGATCGCCCAGAGAGAGGAGATTCCCATTCAACAAGCCCATGAAGAGACAGCCAATGTGATCCAGAGGAAGCTGGAACAGCACAAGGTATTCAACAAGAGCAGATCCAATAATCCACATGGGTGTAAAACTATCCTTGGGTAGGCCTAGTAAGAAGGTATTGAAAATACAACAATTTGTGATTTTGTTGGTTACATAAAACAACTGACAATTTTTACATAACAACTAACAATTTTATTTTTAGAGTCTAAATGAGAACTCACATGGTTTGTTATCTACTGTGTATGTGCACGTGTCTGACTGTGGATATGGGCATTTGTGTGTTGCAGGAGATCCTGAAGAACTTGGAGTCCCACAAACAGACGTTCCAGCAGATCCACCGAGAAAGATCAGTAAACGGGGTCCCTGTCCCCCCTGAACATCTCCAAGACATGGCTGAAAGGTCAGTCCTCCTTCAGTCAACTCTATCTCAGTGTTTACACTAATGTCTGGACAATTTTAGCCTGGTCCCAAATCCTATGGTCGTTGACTTGACAAACATAAATTGACAAGACAGCACAAACATATCTGGGATAAATATGACATGAACTCACGGATACAATTTTTTGTCTCCGTGTGTAGTTTGAAGGAAGTTGCTAACTAGCTTTAGCATACTAGTAGATACCATAGACTTCCAGTCATTGCGCTAATGCTAGTTAGAATTGACTTGCCTAACTAACTCTATCTTCCTTCATACTGGTTGCAGAGACATAAAAATGGTATCCATATGTTCATCTGACTTCATTGACAAAATCCCAATAAAATAAACAAGATAAGATTGATCAGTTTGATCAGAATATGGATCGATCTGCTACTTTTTACAACAGATTCAATTACGTGTCCACATCATCTTATGCCCACCTGATCAAACTGGAATTCTGGGAGATCAAGTACCGTCTGATGGCGTTTCTCATCCTGGCTGAGTCTAAGCTCAAGTCCTGGATCATCAAATATGGCCGCCGTGACTCTGTGGAACTACTGCTACAGAGCTACGTTGTGAGTTGACCTTTTCATTCGTTGCTACTGGTTTGTGGTAGCCAGGTGGTCCAGATCTGTTTGTGCTGTTTAGCCAACCTAATGTTTGACATGACAATGACCATAGGAGTTGGCAAGACATCACAAACAGATCTAGGACCACCAAGCTAAGTTTGTGGACCAAGACAGCGTACATTTCTGGCCATAACATTTCCATGGATATTGTTCCAATTCTATCCTCATGATAATTCCATGCTAATCTCACCATCATTCCCAATAGACCTTCATCGAGGGACACATGTTCTTCGAACAGTATGAGACAACATTTAAGGCACTCAGGCAATCTGCAGATGTCTACGTCAAGTCTGATGGTTCAAGTAAGATTGTTTTTCTTTTCCTTGTTTTATTTCAGATGTAATTTGATTGATTGTATTGTCTGTCAGAGAGGGAACACATACAACTGTTGATTTGAAATTCTAGGCATTAAGATCTGTAAGAAAGGTAAGTTTAGATTCATTTGGTACTGATGAACAATATGTAACATGGTGCCCACGCTAGCCTTCGATTGACTGTGCACTAGTAGTTCACTGGTCTGACTAAAAATCCAAGAAATCTGATATAACATCACAGTGCCTGTCTGTTTACTAACTACTCTATATTCCTCCTCAAAGACAATTACCTGTAAGACAATAACTCTTTGCATGATACAGTAACAAATATTCACAGTAGGTCTTTGAATGTGAAACACTGCAAATGAAAATTCTTTACTGTCTTGATTTATGTATTCAAGGGCCTCGAAACTTCACTCTATTGGGCTCTTTTAATAAGATCTTGAGTAATTTAGGAGGTGACCCAGTAAACCACAAAAAAAAATGATATGTCATGTTGAAGAGCGACCTAATTTCATTGTGTTTCTTTCCAGCTGAGGAAGCGGAGGGTGTGGGTAAGTTCCTGTCGGATGCGTCGGCCCAGTGGAGGAACCTGTCGGTGGAGGTGCGTAGCGTCCGTAGCATGCTGGAGGAGGTCATCTCTAACTGGGAGAAGTACAGCAGTACGGTGGCCGGACTGCAGGCCTGGCTGGAGGACGCGGAGCAGATGCTCAACCAGTCAGAGAATGACAAACGGGTGAGCATGAGGCTAAACGTATCGGGAAGAACAAAACATATATTTAGTCCATGTCAACAGCTGATGGTTTGACCATTGTGGACATGGAATAAAGATAATCTCTGTTTACATTTTTACCTCCCTTTCCCTTCTTCTGATTGGATTGATGTGCTCTATGGGACATCATTGCCTTTGAAGCGCTGAGCCTACATACTCTTCATTACTGTGTAGACACTGACTGTTGGCCCCTTTAAATAATCTTCTACATTTACAAACTGTTGCTATCAATTGTGTAGAGTTTGAGTTTTTTCTCTTCTTTCGCCCCCCCCCCCCCCCCCAGGACTTCTTCCGGAACCTTCCTCACTGGATCCAGCAGCACCTGGACATGAACGATGCAGGGAACTTCCTGATTGAGACGTGCGATGAGACCGTCTCCAGAGACCTGAAGCAGCAGCTGCTCATTCTCAACGGGAGGTGGAGGGAGCTGTTTGTTAAAGTCAAACATGTAAATTAGTTTAACATCTCCTGTTTTCTGCACACCTAGATTATGATTATTAAGAAGCATCCCACACGATTGGCCCTGAAACATGGCTGTGGACTCCTAGATGCCATAGGAGCCTACAGCCATGCCTCAGGGCTAACCACTATATAGATACAATTCTTAGGCTGTGAAACTCGGGTGTCATAAAATATCTCTGCATCACTTTATAAGCACAGCTCAAATCATAAAGAAAAGCTTGTCATCATTATTATTCCCTGCTCCTCTGTTTCCATGACAGTATGCTAGAGTGGACGAGGTGGACAAGTGGAAGCAGGACTATCAGGACTGTATCGCTACTCTCAAAACTTTTATGGATGCAACCAATGACAAGATGACTGCCCCTGTCCAAGTGTCCTTCCTGAACGTCAGGACATTCGTTCAAGATGTTGAGGTACAGAACGTACACAGGGCTTTTCTATCAAACTTGAATGAACTCTCTATAAAGTGTTCAGCTTGGCTTACAGTGTTACGATGTCTATCAATCACATATTCACTAAGCATTTCAGAATAGAGGTGCTGCTCTACAATCAGGTCCTCCCTGTCATTCGATTCATTCTGATCTAAAAGCGCAAAACCGAGCTGAGAAGGTACAAATCTGTCGTTCTGCCCCTGAACAGGCAGTTAACCCACTGTTCCTAGGCCGTCATTGAAAATAAGAATTTGTTCTTAACTGACTTGCCTAGTTAAATAAAGGTAAAATAAAAAAATTAAAAAACTGATCCGAGATCAGCAGCTACTCTGAGACGCCTTGGTGAATACGGGCCTTGGTAAAAGTGAGGAAAAGAGTACTCATGTTTAATCTATATTCACTACATCCTTCCAGGACATCAAGAACAAGGTCCCGGCCATGGAGGCAGCCTGTAAGACAGCCAGCCGCACCGCCCAGCTGCTGATCAAAGACACGCCCGCGGAGGAGGTCTCTACCATGCTGGCTGCCATGGCTTCTATCAAGGAGGAGATGAGCAAGGTGACCATCCATCTCCATCTCACCTGTTTCTGTTTGAATTCTTAGGTTAAAAGTTGGGTAAAAACAAAAAGACAATGCCCATAAGTTGATGACTTTTTGCAAATCCTATCAGTTTTCCATGTCATCACATTGACTTTCTGACCAGCCATCTTTAGTATAGTCCGCTCCAGATGGCATTACCCCCATGACCTCCTACCCACTGTCCTCCTCCCATCAGATAAAGGAGCGGTCTCTGCCGCTGCTACGGGATGCCCAGTCCCTGCTGCCTGCTCTGGAGGAGATGGAGAAGAACATCACAGGGTTCTACCAGGCCCTGGAGAAGGCCAGCCGCATCACTTGCTCCAGGGACTCGGAGGCCCACAGGGACTTCAAACAGAAATGCCAGGTGACACATTACATCACACATTCTTATCCAGAGTGACTTACAATCAGTGTATTCAACTAAACACAGGTTGATCAGGGGTTGAATGCAACGAGAGAGGAAACTGCATGGAGGTTAGAGTTTGGATTTGCTTGAGTTACTGTTACTTGCATTTCATTCAACAATATTAGATGGACTTGCTCTATTGTAGATACATTTTATACATGAATCACCTACAGGTAGTAACTGTGAATTTATGTTTTAATTGAACGTCATGCTGCTTAGTTGACCCATTATGTCATTATTAGCAGTGTTTGACTTGGGTAGGAGCTCACCGGAGCTGAAAACTTGCACCTCAAATGTTCTACTGTTTGAGCACCTGTTCCTCTTATATAATATTAGCTCAAAAGTATTGTGGAGATCCTGCTCCTAAATATAAACAGTACCAGCACCTAAAACGAGTATCAGAACCTATTTCAGTCCAAGTCAAGAATTTAACATTTTAGTCATTTAGCAGACGCTCATATCCAGAGCAACTTACAGGAGCAATTAGGGTCAAGTGCCTTGCTCAAGAGCACACGTGCAGATGTTTCACCTGGTTGGCTCTGGGATTTGAACCAGCAACCTTTCGGTTACTGGCCCAAAGGTCTCAACCGATACCTGCCTAACGCTAGGCTACCTGCAAATGTCAATGTCTCTTCACACTTCACTGCCTCCTCTTCCTCCAGGAGCTGGTGACCTTCACCCAGAGCTGTAAGAAGTGTCTGACTGTGATAGAGAATAACCATCAGAGTGTCCAGAGAACCCTGGACAGCAGTAAGACCCTAAAGCACCTGGACATGGCCCTGCTGCAGAAGAGAGTCGCCGACCTCCAGGCCTCCTCACAGGTACAGTACCATAACACAACGCTTAATGGGTTGTGTGTAACAGTTTGATAGTGTAAATGATTGAAGGAGGGAACATCAATCAATCAATCAATCAACCAATCAATCAATCATGGGGCTTTGACAGAGGATAATAATGTAAAGAAGACAGAATGACGTAGCAGCCTTCTAGCGCATGTTCAGTTCACATCAATTCAAAATAACTTGCGTGAAGGACAGTTGTGTGTTGGGTGATGAGAATTGCTTGTGAGTATGTCTGTATTTGTGATTCACAGGCAATGATCAACGAGTCTACTGAGTGGAAGAATCACGTGGAGGCCAACAGCAGCTTAATGAAGAGGTTTGATGAGTCCCGTGGCGAGCTGGAGAAGGTGCTGAAAGTCGCTCAGGCTTTTCTAAATGAGAGAGGCAACCCAGAAGATCTGCTAAAAAAACACACGGTAAGAGCAAAAGCTTGCATCATGGCTAGGACCATAGTTTTAGACTGTATTTTATCTGGACAATCCAGATCTGACAATGACCATAGGACTTGGCTGTGTAGCACAACAGATCTGGACCAGGCTAGTGTTGTGTCTTTGGCTATGCCGGATTAAGTGATATGACATGCTATTCTATAAAATAATTTCTCCATAATTAATATGAATATTACCTGATTGAGCTAATCATGTAAATGTAATGAACTAGAGAGTCGGGGCACCACAAAATAATATTTATAGAGCTGTTATCTTCCGAATAAACTCTTAAAGACCTAGTAATATTTTACATCAATAGCAGTCAATATTAATCGTCACCTTAATTCAGTCTCATCTGAAAGTTGTAAATTCTTGACGAATCCTGGCTAACAAGTTGATTCAGCAATAAAAAATTGGGTTTAATTATTTATTTACTAAATACCTAACCAATCACACAGAATTACACATACACATAATTAATCATAACTTGATTACAAATTACGTCATAAAGGAAAACGTCCCTAGTGGGCGGATCAGATATGACAGCTTGTTACACAAAAGAAAAGGGGCTGGGTTTGAGTGAAAGAGCAGGAAGACTGAGGAACAAAGGGCGAAGCTGTGCTATCGAAAATACAGTATCTTATGCATTCTAAATTACCGCCCATTTGGAAAAGGAAAATGCAATAAATATTTACTCTGAGCTCCGCTTCGGTAGGTTGGTGGTAGATGGAAGGCAGTGTTGCCCAACCGAATCCTTTGTCCTTTGAAGAATGTCTCTGCTAGTAAATTGAATACGTTGTAATAACGTCGTTGTGTGGTAGACGGAATACTCTGTCTGTTCCTTTCTAACCTGCGTTTGTAACGGCGTTCGTCTGTTGAAAGAAGAGAGTCGGACCGAAATGCAGCGTGTAGATTACTCATGACTTTAATTAAATAAATCGCGGTACATGAAATAACTGAATACTAAATACAAAAACAACAGAACGGACCGTGAAACTAATTACAGCCTATCTGGTGACAACAACACAGAGACAGGAACAAACACCCACGAAATACAAAGCGAACTCAGGCTGCCTAAATACGGTTCCCAATCAGAGACAACGATAAGCACCTGACTCTAATTGAGAATCGCCTCAGGCAGCCAAACCTAAACCACACCCCTAATCAGCCGCGATCCCAAATAATACAAACCCCAATACGAAACACAACATATAAACCCATGTCACACCCTGGCCTACCCAAACATATAACAAAAACACAAAATACAATGACCAAGGCGTGACAGCGTTTGCAGCTGCTGTTGCTAACTCAACGGCTAGGAGGTTTCACTTCTGTAGTGAATAAGAGTTCAAAGTTCATACCATTCGCAACCAAAGCTCACGCTGATGTTGGCTTCGTTCTGTAGTTATTATCTGAACCATTCTGACATCGGACCGTCGTCCACACATCCTCGGAACAGGAGGTTATATTGTCGTCAAGGCTTTATATGGGAAGGGAGAGGAGGGCGTGATTTAACATTTTTATAGCCCATGTCCCTTCACAGGGGCGGGCCACTGATTGAGCAGAGCCCTAACCTTATAAAAACTCAATTCTCACATTTTAGAAGCTAAAATCACATTTTATCAGATCACAAATAATTTAATATTCAAACATTTAAATTGAACAACAATTCCACGTGAATCCGATAACTCTGATGTGTAGACTTTCCACTGTAGAGTTTATGTCATCTTATCATTGATGAGAATGTCCCAGATGATAACAGAACTGACATCATATTCAATAAGTACCACCGCATATGTTCAATTGGTCGGATTACCAGAATATAGTTCATTTCCCCCCACCTTCTGATGTTCCCAGAATCTCTATGTTAACCAAGGTGTTTGCAAATGTAACATCAATAGGGTAGAGAGAGGAAAAAGGGGGGAAGAGGTATTTATGACTGTCATAAACCTACCCCCAGGCCAAAGTCATGACACTAGTCTGGACTGGGGATTCAGAAGAGAAGCACAAGGGGAGGAGGTGTAGAGTCATGTGGACATTGTGACAATCTCAGTGAGACATCTCTGTCAATGTTTGCAGGAGTTCTTTGGGCAGCTGGACCAGCAGGTCCTCGATGCGTTCCTGAAGACCTGTGATGAACTGACAGACACAGTGACTAGGGAGGAGCAGCAGAGTCTGCAGGAGACAGTCAGGACACTGCACACACACTGGAAGGTGAGTGCCATGTTGACAGAAAGGTAATGTACTAGCATAATCATTCAAAGCCTTCAATTGTAGAAATATTCTATTTTCACAGTTCCAAGATCCAAGTATTCTTATCACATTCCCCTTCAATGTCTTGTGCACTTTGTCAGTCCTGAATAGTCATATGACTGTCACATCTTGTTTTTATCCTATAGTAATATAATATTTTCAGGTTAAGAGTGAGACTGAAAGAGTTCCTAACTCCCTCTCTCAGGATGTCCAGACAGAGGCTCCCTACCACCTGCTTCATCTGAAGGTAGAGGTGGAACGGAGCAAGCTAATGGTCTCCATGCAGGAGTGTCAGTCAGAGCTGACCAGAGAGAACAGACACCTGGTTGGCATGGGGAGTGAGAGGCTGATCAAGGAACACAGGGTGAGACTAGCTGTGTCAGGTTGATGACTGTGGTATCTATCCTGATCTGATATGAGTGATGGTGATGCTCTCTATCCTGATCTGATAGGAGTGATGGCTGTGCTCTCTATCCTGATCTGATAGGAGTGATGGCTGTGGTCTCTATCCTGAACTGATAGGAGTGATGGCTGTAGTCTCTATCGGTCATTCCATGGTGCAACTGAGTTTACTTTGCCATGAACACATGATCTAGCCCAGTAGTTTTTATAGTCCCATACCCCTTCAAACATTCAACCTCCAGCTGTGTACCCCCTCTAGCACCAGGGTCAGCGCACTCTCAAATGTTGTTTTTTGCCATCATTGTAAGTCTGCCACACACACACTATACAATACATTTATTAAACATAATAATGAGTGTGAGTTCTTGTCACAACACAGCTCGTGGGAAGTGACAAAGAGGTGTTATAGGACCAGGGTATAAATAATAATATAATAATAATAATAATCAATAATCTTCTCTTTATTTAACAATCTTACATATAAAACCTTATTTGTTAATCGAAAATTTTGAATAACTCACCACAGGTTAATGAGAAGGGTATTCTTGAAAGGATGTTCAAAACTCTGCAATGTTGGGTTGTATTGGAGAAAGTCTCAATCTTAAATCATTTTCTACACAGCCTGTGTCTGTATTTAGTTTCATGCTAGTGAGGGCCGAGAATCCACTCTCACATAGGTACGCGGTTGCAAAGGGCATCAGTGTCTTAACAGCGCAATTTGCCAAGGCAGGATACTCTGAGTGCAGCCCAATCCAGAAATCTGATTAAATTCAATTTTCACAACCGTTTGTTGCAATTTCAATGAGTCTCTCTTGTTCAGATATCGGTAAGTGGACTGGAGGCAGGGCATGAAAGGGATAACGAATCCAGTTGTATGACTAGTCCGTTTCGGGAAAGTACCTGCTTAATTGCGCACGCAACTCGCTCAGGTGCTTCGCTATATCACATTTGACATTGTCAGTAAGCTTGAGTTCATTTGCACACAAATAAATAATATAAATGATGGAAAGACCTGTGTGCTGTCCTTGTTAATGCAGACAGAGAAGAGCTCTAACTTCTTAATCATAGCCTCAATTTTGTCCCGCACATTGAATATACAGTGGGGAGAACAAGTATTTGAGACACAGCCGATTTTGCAGGTTTCCCTACTTACAAAGCATGTAGAGGTCTGTAATCCAGAAAATATCCAGAAAATAACATTGTATGATTTTTAAGTAATGAATTAGCATTTTATTGCATGACATACAGTGGGGCAAAAAAAGTATTTAGTCAGCCACCAATTGTGCATGTTCTCCCACTTACAAATATGAGATAGGCCTGTAATTGTCAACATAGGTACACTTCAACTATGACAGACAAAACGAGAGAATAAATCCAGAAAATCACATTGTAGGATTTTTAATGAATTTATTTGCAAATTATGGTGGAAAATAAGTATTTGGTCACCTACAAACAAGCAAGATTTCTGGCTCTCACAGACCTGCAACTTCTTCTTTAAGAGGCTCCTCTGTCCTCCACTCGTTACCTGAATTAATGGCACCTGTTTAAACTTGTTATCAGTATAAAAGACACCTGTCCACAACCTCAAACAGTCACACTACAAACTCCACTATGGCCAAGACCAAAGAGCTGTCAAAGGACACCAGAAACAAAATTGTAGACCTGCACCAGGCTGGGAAGACTGAATCTGCAATAGGTAAGCAGCTTGGTTTGAAGAAATCAACTGTGGGAGCAATTATTAGGAAATGGAAGACATATAAGACCACTGATAATCTCCCTCGATCTGGGGCTCCATGCAAGATCTCACCCCGTGGGGTCAAAATGATCACAAGAACGGTGAGCAAAAATCCCAGAACCACACGGGGGGACCTAGTGAATGACCTGCAGAGAGCTGGGACCAAAGTAACAAAGCCTACCATCAGTAACACACTATGCCGTCAGGGTCTCAAATCCTGCAGTGCCAGACGTGTCCCCCTGCTTAAGCCAGGACATGTCCAGGCCCGTCTGAATTTTGCTAGAGAGCATTTGGATGATCCAGAAGAAGATTGGGAGAATGTCATATGGTCAGATGAAACCAAAACTTTTTGGTAAAAACTCAACTCGCTGTGTTTGGAGGACAAAGAATGCTGAGCTGCATCCAAAGAACACCATACCTACTGTGAAGCATGGGGTGGAAACATCATGCCTTGGGGCTGTTTTTCTGCAAAGGGACCAGGACAACTGATCCTTGTAAAGGAAAGAATGAATGGGGCCTTGTATCGTGAGATTTTGAGTGAAAACCTTCTTCCATCAGCAAGGGCATTGAAGATGAAACGTGGCTGGGTCTTTCAGCATGGCAATGATCCCAAACACACCGCCCGGGCAACGAAGGAGTGGCTTCGTAAGAAGAATTTCAAGGTGGCCTAGCCAGTCTCCAGTTTCCAGTCTCCAAATCTCAAACCCCATAGAAAATCTTTGGAGGGAGTTGAAAGTCCGTGTTGCCCAGCAGCAGCCCCAAAACATCACTGTTCTAGAGGAGATCTGCATGGAGGAATGGGCCAAAATACCAGCAACAGTGTGTGAAAACCTTGTGAAGACTTACAGAAAACGTTTGACCTCTGTCATTGCCAACAAAGGGTATATAATACTTTTTTTTGACCAACTATTTTCCACCATAATCTGCAAATAAATTCATTAAAAATCCTACAATGTGATTTTCTGGATTTTGTTTTCTCCATTTTGTCTGCCATAGTTGAAGTGTACCTATGATGAAAATTACAGGCCTCTCTCAACTTTTTAAGTGGGAGAACTTGCACAATTGGTGGCTGACTAAATACGCTTTTGCCCCACTGTAAGTATTTGATACATCAGAAAAGCAGAACTTAATATTTGGTACAGAAACTTTTGTTTGCAATTACAGAGATCATACATTTCCTGTAGTTGTTGACCAGGTTTGCACACACTGCAGCAGGGATTTTGGCCCACTCCTCCATACAGACCGTATCCAGATCCTTCAGGTTGAATTAAAAAATCCTACAATATGATTTTCTGGATTTTCTTCTGATTTTGTCTGTCATAGTTGAAGTGAACCTATGATGACAATTACAGGCCTCTCTCATCTTTTTAAGTGGGAGAACTTGCACAATTGGTGGCTGACTAAATACTTTTTTGCCCCACTGTATTTATCTGGCGTACGCCCGACAGCATTGCGTGTACCCCTGGGGGTATGTGTACACCAGTTTGGGAATACCTGATCTAGCCCATGTAGAGAATGTGTGGGGACCCCTAGCCTGGTACTATGATAGTCACTGTGCTGGTCCGCAGTGCATATTTCAGAAAAGCAATTAGATTAATTTAGCACTTGATATCTCCCTATGAGAGAGTTTGTCACATGAACGATGTACCTTTACCATCCTGCAGGACTTCTTCAGGGAGAAGGGTCCTCAGTCTCTGTGTGAGAAGAAACTACAACTGATAGAGGAACTGTGTCAGAAGCTTCCAGACAGCAACCCAGCCCACCAGACCCTGGACAGCTCTAAGAAGGCCTACTCTGAGCTCTGGGAGGAGATAGATAGCACCCATCACAATCTGATGCAGCACCCTGATAAGTGGGAGGAGTTTAACACCAGGTAACAAGGCCTCACTAATGATACTGATTCAAGACTGTCACAATCATGATCTGTATCATTGTTAACATAACATATAATTTTGTTTTGTTTTCTTAGTCACTCACTACGCACATTGATTCACTGACTAATGACACACCACCAATCCTTTTTAACCTAATGAAAACTGAAATATTAGATGGCTATACAGTATGGTCATACTTTGCTCATGTTCATCCCAGGTTCTCCGAGTTGTCAGCCTGGCTTTCGTCTAAAGAGAGCCAACTCAGACTGCTCAGGGACAGAGCCAACGACCCCAGCAAGCACGGACAGGTCAAGGCCACCATCACAGTAAGTATGATGGGAATCCCTCATGCTCTGTGTGTTAGACAAGGCAGAGATTTCACAGACCTATCCTAATATCCATACTATATGTCCTGAAGCCAGCTATTATTCACCTAGCCTCGTATCCATACTGTATGTCCTGAAGGCAGCTATAACTGATCAAGCCTCGTATCCATACTGTATGTCCTGAAGGCAGCTATCACTGATCTAGCCTCGTATCCATACTGTATGTCCTGAAGCCAGCTATTATTCACCTAGCCTCGTATCCATACTGTATGTCCTGAAGCCAGCTATTATTCACCTTGCCTCGTATCCATACTGTATGTCCTGAAGGCAGCTATCACTGATCTAGCCTCGTATCCATACTGTATGTCCTGAAGGCAGCTATCACTGATCTAGCCTCGTATCCATACTGTATGTCCTGAAGGCAGCTATCACTGATCTAGCCTCGTATCCATACTGTATGTCCTGAAGCAGCTATCACTGATCTAGCCTCGTATCCATACTGTATGTCATGAAGGCAGCTATCACTGATCTAGCCTCGTATCCATACTGTATGTCCTGAAGCAGCTATCACTGATCTAGCCTCATATCCATACTGTATGTCCTGAAGGCAGCTAACGTCGCCATACAGCATACATGTCATGGTTCTCCAGTAAATCACTGGGAGCAATATAGAGTTTATGTGCCATTGGCCTGCACCTTGTTACCCACAGCTCTTACTTTATGGTGCATGGCAACAATAGAGTTGGCTTCAGTACATACAACATGGATTTGAGGCTATCACAGACTTAGGTAAGCTTGATAACCTATGCCACTCCCCGCTTTCCCCTTTCCAGGAGCTGAGGAACGATGCAGAGCTGCAGGAGGGGAACCTGGGCTGGCTGAAGTCCCGGCTGGCTGTGCTGATAGAGATCTGCTCCGAGAAGGATGCACAGAGTCAGGCTGGGGCAATCAATAAACTTTCCACCAACTTCAAGGGCCTCCTCTCCTATCTCACTGAGGTAAGGAAAGACTGGGACTGCAGCTGACACTGTGCTCCTCCCAAATATATTTGTGTGTTGTAGGGGAGGGTTGAGAGCAGAGCAGAAGACACATTTCCGATCAACATAATATGGACAATCAAGATGATAAAAGTGTTTGAAATAAGCTCGCGAGCACTGAAGCATACTGTCAAACCGTACCTGCTCACCAGGACACACAGTCAGAAGAATCACAGCATTAGATGGCTAGCCTGGGTGCCAGTCTTTTCTGTTTTCTTGTACCCACAATGCCACACTCCCTCTGTCTTTGGATTGTCAGTCCACTCTTAAGGGTGATGTTAGGATCGATGGTATGTCGTATCACTGAGTGAGGCCGTATCATTTTCCACTGTGTTGTCTCCTTGTCTGAAAAAGCTTTTTGTTGTATACTAGTTGGTTTTTACAATAAAATATAGATTTATGAATCAATTGTCCTGCCAAGAGTTAAAGAACAGTTTTCATATTCAGTTGGTTCCAGTGTTAATCTACCTTGGTTTGAAAACGGTGGTGATAGCGTTTCCTTTTTCTCTATATTGTTTTTGAGAGTTGCTGAATGTAATTTCTTTCCTCTGTGTTCTTGTCTCCCAGTCTGAGAAGGTGGTGCTGGCGGTGGGGGATTGTGTGCAGTTCAGGGAGGAGGTGCGTGGTGCACTGGATGAGCTGGTGCAGGGTCAGCAGGAGGTACACCTGGAGGTGACCAGGATACTGGACTCTGAGACCGTCAGGGAGGCACAGCAATTGCTCCAGGTTCACCAGGTAAGTCGGACTGGAGTGGAACTGATTGGCATCTGACTGTAAGGCGCTACAGAGGGTAGTGCGTATGGCCCAGTACATCACTGGGGCCAAGCTTCCTGACATCCAGGACATATATACTATGCTGTGTCAGAGGAAGGCCCAAACATTTTTCAAACACTCCAGTCACCCAAGTCATAGACTGCTCTCTCTGCCACCACAAGGCAAGCGATATCGGAGCTCCAAGTCTTGAACCTAAAGGCTCCTTAACAGTTTCTACCCCCAAGCCATAAGACTGCTGAACAATTAATCAAATGGCCACCCGGACTATTTACATTGACCCCCACTTCCCTTTGTTTTTACACTGCTGCTACTCACTGTTTGTTATCTAGTCACTTTACAAATGACCTCAACTAACCTGTACCCCGCACATTGACTCGGTACCGGTACCCCCCCGTATATAGCCTCGCTATTGTTACGTCATTTTATTGTTTTATTTTTATTTTGATTAGATTTAACTATTCTCAAAGGTTCCTGCAATGTTAAATAATTGAGTTGAGGCAACAAACATTGATATGGAGCTTTATATTGTATTAATGAAAGAAAATGATGCTTTTTGTGGTTGTAAAATAAAAATATATATATATGTGTATAACGTCATAATGAACCGTCAAAAAGTAATACACTATATGATATTTACAGCTTCTAAATGAGATTCAAACACCAAACACTTTGATTGTCTCCTCTCTCCTGCCTGCAGCAACAGCTGAAGCGTCTGCGTATGAAGAGGAAGGATGTGCAGC
Source organism: Oncorhynchus gorbuscha (assembly GCF_021184085.1). Classification (NCBI taxonomy): domain Eukaryota; kingdom Metazoa; phylum Chordata; class Actinopteri; order Salmoniformes; family Salmonidae; genus Oncorhynchus; species Oncorhynchus gorbuscha. The sequence continues at coordinate 88,615,395 of NC_060182.1, forward strand.
AGCAGATTGCTAGGGGCCGTCAGCTACAGGCTGAGGAGGGGCTGGGGGAGACCTTACAGCTGGACCTGCAGAGTCTGGAGACAACACTCAGCAATATGGACCACACCTTGGACTCACAGGAGCAGGAGTTAGAGGTGACCTCTCTCACTAGACTGTAACTTCTGGGGTTATTTGAATTCCTCTTGCTCTTGTTCCAGTGCTTTAGGGTCAGTTTCCTAGACACAGATTAAGGTCAGTCCTGGACAAAAATGTATTTTAAATAAGATCCTGTATTTAAAATGGTTCATAGTCCAGCACTAGGCTTAATATGTGTCAGGGAAATCGCCCCATTAGCTGATGTCTTTTGTTGTGGTCTTAGTAGTCTGCGTTACAAAGCTGACCTGTCTAAGATGAAGATGTAACAGTACAGAACATATCAAGGTGTTGATCAATGTCTCCATGTGTTCGTCTGTGTATTGTCTGTGTACTGAATGTCCCCATGTGGTCCTCTGTGTATTGTCTGTGTACTGAATGTCTCCATGTGTTCGTCTGTGTATTGTCTGTGTACTGAATGTCTCCATGTGTTCCACTGTGTATTGTTTGTTACTGAATGTCCCCATGTGTTCCACTGTGTATTGTCTGTGTACTGAATGTCCCCATGTGTTCCTCTGTGTATTGTCTGTGTACTGAATGTCCCCATGTGTTCCACTGTGTATTGTCTGTGTACTCAATGTCCCCATGTGTTCCTCTGTGTATTGTCTGTGTACTCAATGTCCCCGTTTGTCCATCTGTACATGTGTTTATTATCTGTCATCAATTATCTGTGTTTGTCCCCAGGTGTCATGGTATTAATCTGTGTATTGAATGTCCCCATTTGTCTCCAGGTGTCATGGTATTAATCTGTGTATTGAATGGCCCCATTTGTCTCCAGGTGTCATGGTATTAATCTGTGTATTGAATGGCCCCATTTGTCCCCAGGTGTCATGGTATTAATCTGTGTATTGAATGTCCCCATTTGTCCCCAGGTGTCATGGTATTAATCTGTGTATTGAATGTCCCCATTTGTCCCCAGGTGACTCTGTCTTCGTGGCAGGAGTTTGACAGCCAGCAGAGGACAGTGCAGGAGTTTGTTACTAGGGCGCTCTCTGTCATGGACAGAGACCTGAACTTTAGCAGCCCAGAGAGCCTGGCTACTGAACTGGACCAGGCCAGGGTGAGTGAGAAGTGAATTTAGTGAACATGTTAGTGTGACAGTTGACACTTTTGAAGGATAGTTGACAGTTGGCAGGGCTGTTGGAATCAATCAATCAATCAAATGTATTTATAAAGCCCTTTTTACATCAGCCAATGTCACAAAGTGCTGTATAGAAACCCATCATAAAACCCCAAACAGCAAGCAATGCAGATTAGAAGCATGGAATCCCATCCAGTGTTGGCAATTTAGCGTCTTTGTCTCTATATAACGAGTTTTCAGACCCCTCCGGTGACTTTATTGGTGAAAGGGTCTCGCGCCAAATTCCACTACTTTTCAGGCTGCCTTTGAGGAGATTTGACTGTGTTTTTTGGGGGGGCGGGGTTTCATAGCATTTAGTGACTTTTCCCACTGCCACAAATAAGGGAGGGAGAAGCTGTCTGTGCAACAGAAGTCACAGTAACTGTGCACACACAGGCAGAGAACCTCAAGGGGAGAGGGAGTGTGGTGGGAGAGGAGGCCGAAAACATTACGTCGGGGACAGCAGCACTGCCACAGCAAGGCAAATAGGTGCTGTGATGTTGTCGTGGCAACGGCAAAACGTAATCTGGGAAGTTCTAGCAACAAATCAAGGAGCCAATAGCATTTTAAAACATTTAAAAAATGTTATTTCACCTTTATTTAACCAGGTAGGCTAGTTGAGAACAAGTTCTCATTTGCAACTGCGACCTGGCCAAGATAAAGCAAAGCAGTGTGACACAGACAACACAGAGTTACACATGGAATAAACAAACATACAATCAATAATACAGTAGGAAAATCTATATACAGCATGTGCAAATGAGGTAGGATAAGAGAGGTAAGGCAATAAATGCCATGGTGGCAAAGTAATTACAATATAGCAATCAAGAATGGTAGGATGTGGAGAGGATGAATGTGCAAGTTGAGATACTGGGGTGCAAAGGAGCAAGATAAATAAATATAGTATGGGGATGAGGTAGATTGGATGGCCTATTTACAGATGAGCTATGTACAGGTGCAGTGATCAGTGATCAATTCTCCCATCAAGTGTATATTTGGGTGATTTATCTTTCAAGGTTTGCTATTCAGGCTAGATATTGAGATGTGAAATTAAGATTTTAAAAGCTTTCAAGAATAATTCAACCTAGTCATATCACAAAGTGTCAGTGACATTCTGACTCTCACATTCTCCGTTGCCATAACAGGTGCTTTTAAAGCAGAGTGAAGCCGAAGCCTGCATGGTGAACACCCTGTTGAGGAAAGCAGCAGAGATCCAGCTTGGCCCAAAGAACACCACCTTGCTACTGGAGCAAGCCCGCTCCCTCAGCGAACAGCTGGACAAAGTGGAGGCTGGCCTCAAGAAAGAGTAAATACAACACCTCCTCTCTCCCTCCTTCTCCTCCTGCTCCTCCTCCTCCTCCTGCTCCGCTTCCTCCTCTTCCTCCTAGTCGAGAATCTAATCTGAGCCTTTATTCATAAAACGTCTCAGATTAGGAGTGTTGATCTAGGATCAGTTTTGCCTTTTAGATCATAATGAAAAACATTACATGGAGAGGGAGGACCTGATCCTAGATCGGCACTTCTACTCTCAGACACGTTTTGAATATGGACTCGGAACTCTTTGTTGTGTTGTTTAGCTACCCAGTTTTGTGATAAACTCAATTAGTTGCACTCTTTTCTAGCACCAAGGCTCTTGATGGGATGAAGAATCAATGGACTCGGTTTGGGACAGAGTTTGAGGCCTTCTCCTCGTGGATCTCTGAGAAAGAGAAAGAAATGGACGCTCTAAAGAGTTCTGCTGCTCCACTTGGACAACAGATCAACACAGTAAAGGTACTGGCAGCCACCTCTGCATTTCCTTTATATGTTCTACCACATTTTCTCTAGACAGTATGCACAACATCTAGACAGTATGCACAACATCTAGACAGTATGCACAACATCTAGACAGTATGCACAACATCTAGACAGTATGCACAACATCTAGACAGTATGCACAACATTTAGACAGTATGCACAACATTTAGACAATATGCACAACATCTAGACAGTATGCACAACATCTAGACAGTATGCACAACATCTAGACAGTATGCACAACATCTAGACAGTATGCACAACATTTAGACAGTATGCACAACATCTAGACAGTATGCACAACATTTAGACAGTATGCACAACATCTAGACAGTATGCACAACATCTAGACAGTATGCACAACATCTAGACATTATGCACAACATCTAGACAGTATGCACAACATCTAGACAGTATGCACCACATCTAGACAGTATGCACAACATCTAGACAGTATGCACAACATTTAGACAGTATGCACAACATTTAGACAATATTCACAACATCTAGACAGTATGCACAACATTTAGACAGTATGCACAACATCTAGACAGTATGCACAACATTTAGACAGTATGCACAACATCTAGACAGTATGCACAACATCTAGACAGTATGCACAACATCTAGACAGTATGCACAACATCTAGACAGTATGCACAACATCTAGACAGTATGCACAACATCTAGACAGTATGCACAACATCTAGACAGTATGCACAACATCTAGACAGTATGCACAACATCTAGACAGTATGCACAACATTTAGACAGTATGCACAACATTCTAGACAGTATGCACAACATCTAGACAGTATGCACAACATCTAGACAGTATGCACAACATCTAGACAGTATGCACAACATCTAGACAGTATGCACAACATCTAGACAGTATGCACAACATCTAGACAGTATGCACAACATTTAGACAGTATGCACAACATCTAGACAGTATGCACAACATCAACAGACAGTATGCACAACATCTAGACAGTATGCACAACATCTAGACAGTATGCACAACATCTAGACAGTATGCACAACATCTAGACAGTATGCACAACATCTAGACAGTATGCACAACATCTAGACAGTATGCACAACATCTAGACAGTATGCACAACATCTAGACAGTATGCACAACATCTAGACAGTATGCACAACATTTAGACAGTATGCACAACATCTAGACAGTATGCACAACATCTAGACAGTATGCACAACATCTAGACAGTATGCACAACATCTAGACAGTATGCACAACATGTTGATGATTTACACGATTTTCCATCTTTTCCATCGACTCAAATCAGTGATCAAATCAAGGTAGCTTATTCCAACAGATCATTCATACCTTAATAACTCGAATGACTCAAACATTGAACCTTTAAACCATTAAAACTTGCAAACAGAAATTATCTGACCGAAAAAAAACAGTATTAGGTAGCCATCTTTATCCTCCTCCCTCCTCCCAGGCCGTGGGTGTGGAGCTGGGGGACAAGGCAGAGGTGTTATCCCAGCTAGAGGCCCACTCCCAGGCCCTGGCCCAGTTCATCTCCTCTGGGGAGGCAGCACGTATCAAGGCTCGGCTCACCCAGATCGGCAGGTACTGACGTGTGGATGTTTTTACCTACCTTAGTTGAATGCCCTGACTGTAAACATGTACATGTAATGGAAATGTACATTCCTCTGGATAAGAGCATCTGCTAAATTACAGAAATGTTGATGTAATGTAAATGAATGTATTTACCGATGGTTTTAACTACATTTCTTTTTTTGTAGGGTTAATGATTAATTGCATTATATACTGCATGTTAAAGTTAGTCATAATACTGTATATTGAAGTCTTGTGCTGGACAATCCAGGTACTATGTGTTTTATCTATGCAAGGCTATTTTGCTTTGTGCTACCAAAAGATGCTGAGTGTTATCTTTTCATCTGCAGATACTGGGAGGAGCTCAGGGAGAGTGTGGAGCAGCTAGAAGGACTGCTGCAGGAGAGCGCCTCCACACAGCACCGCTTCAACACCAGCCTGGAAGAGGTACGACTGAAATAAAGACTTTGGTTTATTCTCGAGTAACCTCGGGAGAACGAGTAGAATTACCACTAGCTATACGTCACTACTGGAACCAATGAAAATAACCCTTAGTAGTGTTAGAGGAAATGATGAATGTCAAAATCAATGATTGTCGGAATTATGTTATTTAAAGGCCAAGACAACACTTGGTGATCTCCATAAGAAACTGGACCATCCTGTCTCTTCCTGTACCTCCTCGTCAGAGACCTACAAATGTCTCCAGAACCACATGGTATGTCTTTCTCTCTGGTTTCGTCATTACGATGTATTGACAACTACTTATTTAATGACTTGCTTGGGCTACTTCATTTGACTAATTTCATGTCAGACATAAGGCCACAATGGGTTCCTTCTACTGTTTCCTGTTCTTGGAGATACACATTTTAAACTTTAAAGTTGTACATTTACAATGACTCCATGGCACGCTATCACGAATGAGGTTCTGACATTTTATTGACGATATTGTCTTGCTGTTTTTTCAATACTGTTGTCTTTATAGAGCTATATAGTACATAATAAATAGTCAGGGTTGGGGAGTTACTGGTTACATGTTATTGGTTACATGTAATCTGATTACAAAAAAAACTGTAACTGTAATCAGTTACATTATCAGCAAAACGGTTGTAATCAGATTACATATAACTTAGAAAAATGAGTTGATTGCTTCTTGGATTGCTTTTAAATTCAGCAAAGATGTTTGTGAAAAATGCAATATGACACCATTCTGTTTTCTCAATGACATTCCATTTATAATTGAAAAAGGCGCAAGTTTAAGTTTGTTCCACCTGAGCAAGTCTGACCACAAGTCCAAGTCCAAATCAAATGTGTTCATGGATCCTTGTAGTCTTCTTCTAATGCCTCTTAAAGCGAAACTAATCCAAAAGTAATCTGATTCCATTACTGTGTTTGGGTAATCTTGTATATAGTGTTGTATTAGTCAAATGTATTTAATTCTGTGATTTATCCCCCTAGGATGTGTCCCAGAGCTTGGAGAGCCTGAAGGCAGCCTTGTTGCCCCTGTCTGCTGGGGCACGTAGACTCAGTGACAGGGAGCAGGCTGAGAGGGCCGTGGCAGCTCTACAGACCAGCTATGACCAGAGTCTAGGGCAGGCCAAAGAAAAACAGAACACACTGGAGAAAGTGCTGTCTCTATGGCAAAAGTAGGAAGGCTAGGCTGGAGGGAGACATTTTGGTCTGGTTTCCCGGACACACATTATGCCTAGTGCTGGACTAAAGCATCTAAAGAACCTTGATCTAAAGTTATTTTTAGTCAAGGCTTAATGTGGATCCGGGAAACCGGCCCTTCAGCTGTTAAATATTGTTGTATTGTTTTTGAAGTGCCCATCTTGTTCTTAAACTTGGATACTTTGTTTCAGGTATGAGAAGGATCGTTCTAGCTTTGTATCCTGCTTGGAGAGATGTGAGTCTACATCCAAACCTGAGAGCCATTGCCTGCCTGCAGATAAAACCAAGCTGGAGAGTGAGCTGCAGGACCTGCAGGTACAGTAAATTCATCCATTTTCAATCCATGTTCCTGGACTGATCCTGCAGAGCTTCCATATGCATTTAGGGCCAGTTTCCGAGACATAGATTAAGCCTGAAGATTCTCCATTGAAAGTGTTTTTATCAAGGCTTGCTGGCATAGATGCTCAACAAAAGCTTATCTTCTGTAGAACTTGCAGTCTGAGGTGGTGTCGCTGGAGCCCCTCCATGATGGCCTGGTGGCCTCAGGGACATCCCTGTATCCCACCGCCCCAGAGGAGAAGGCAAGGCAGCTCAGTGATGACCTGGAGCAGCTGAAGAAGAGATGGAACTCCCAGAATGAACTCATCCCTCACAGGTCAGTCAGAAGATGGTGTGTGTGTCACTCGGTTCAGCAGTAACACATTGATTCAGTCAGGCTGCTTCCAACATTACTATGTTATGTAGTGCACTGCTGTTGACCAGAGCTCACATATCTCATTCCAGTCTGACCCTCATTGTTGGTAAATGGATCCTGTACATCTTCCAAATCTAGTTGTTTTGGTCACATCACATTTCCAACTTAATTACACCTTACTGGTACTGACAGCACACAGCATTGTAGAGGTACAGTGGTGTGAAAAAGTATTGGAGCCCTTTCAGATTTTCTCTATGTTTGCATATTTTCAACACTGAATGTCATCAGATCTTTAACCAAAACCTAATATTAGATAAAGGGAACCTGAGTTTACAAAAAATAAATAAATAATAGTTACTTATTTTATTAATTTAATTAACAAAGTTATGCAACACCCAATTCTCCCATGTGAAAAAGCATTTGCCCCGTTACACTCAATAAGTGGTTGTGCCACCTTTAGCTGTAATGACTGCAACCAAATGCTTCCTGTAGTTGTTGATCAGTCTCTCATATCGCTGTGGAGGAATTTTGGCCCACTGTATGTGATTTTCCTGTTATTTGTATACTGTACAGAATCAAGGAGCTCCAGAGCCAGCTGTTCCAGGTGGAGCAGTATGACCAGTCCTTGTTGAAGTTCTCTCAGTGGTCTGAGAACCTCCTCTCCACCCTCCACTCAACCTCCCTGGTCAACATCACTGACCTGCAGCCTGCTGTGGCGCAAGTCAAGGTATGAACCATGGTCAACTGATCAATCATGTTTTTTTGTCTGACTGTTCTACTATAAGAAATTCATTTTTATTTTTATTCCTCTTCATGCCCCTCCTCTTCCTCCTCTTGCTCCTGCTCGTCACCCTCTGTACCCTGTATGGTCTGCTGTAGGAAACACTAGCGGCTCTTCAGAAGCAGAGTAGTGTGAGGGAGAGCTTGGAGCTCCAGACAGAGGGGCTGTGTGCCTCGTGTGAACCCCAGGATGCTCAGCTCCTCCAGGGGAGACAGGTCAACAGCCTACAGCCCTACCTGGAGGTCCAGCAGCTGGCTGAGCTCCGGCTGGACTGCCTGGGGAAGCTGGAGACCTTCTTGGAGGTAAGAAAAAGGTCCTACAACAGGTGTGTCAAACTCATTCCATGGCGGGTTTCTTTTTTTAAGACATAGAGAACCAGCTGAGGGAGTGCTTTACTGATTAGTGATCTTAATTCATCAATCAAGTACAAGTAATGAGTGAATACCTGCAGACACTTGGCCCCCCATTGTATGAGTTTGACACATATGACACCTACAACATAACCGGATCATTTTCATAACCATTTTCATAACCATTATCCTAACCATTTTCATAACCATTTTCAAAACCTGGGTTAAGTTTAGGGTTAAAGGTTTGGGAAAGTCATTAAAAAGTGGTTAAATCTGCTTAACATGTCAGAGCCCAAAATAAAAATATCTGTGTTATGTCTCCTCCCTTACAGACCCACGGTGCGGCTGTGGGGGTACTACGAGGCTTGAGGCATACGGTGGAGAGTTCAGGGAGCTGGGACCATGGTCGGGTGGAGGAACTACAGAGAGAACTGGAGGCCATCGTCCCAGACATCAGCAGTCTGGAGACCCTGGCAGCCGGCCTGGACAGCAGCCTCTGTAAAGGTATTTATATTGTTTATATCATATCTAGTGTTTATTATCTGTATGTTTTCCTCTGAAGCACATTGTGTTACTACCTTGCTACGAAATGTGCTTTACAAATACAATTTGATTTGATTTGATTGAAGGCCACCTCCACATGGTGAGCGGTGTGGATGGGTCTGGGTCCCGGACGTTGTGCCGGGTGCTTGCTGATGGTCTCAGCGGCGAGCTGGACACAGTGAGGAATCTGCTTGGGACCAAGCAGAGCGAGGCAGAGGCCCTGGGAGCGCTATGGAGCTCCTTCAGACAGAGGAAGGAACAGCTGTTGAAAAGCGTGGAGGACATCAAGGAGAAGGCGGACCACCAGAGCCTGAGAGAACCCAGCCCACTCGCCCTGCAGCAGAGGTAGCTAGGATTCTGGCCAGTGTTCTTGGTGGTTTCAATCATGAGTTCAATTTTCACATTATCTCTGGATGAATTGTGAATAGCTGGCAGTAACACAGTCTTTTCTTATTTGGTGTCCAGGCTGCGGTTCTTTAACCAGCTGGAAGATGAGCTCCAGTCTCAAGAACACGAGGAGCAGTGGCTCAGGGACAAGGGTCAGCAACTAGCCCAGAGAGATGCAGAGCTGGCCGGGGAGGTTCTCAGGGAGATCAGCCTCTTGGAAACCACCTGGGAGGATACCAAGAGACTCATAACTGACAGGTAGGGTTCTGTCTTCAGCATCAAATGTTGAAGACCAAATTATCTTGTATAGTTGCTTATATCACAATCTAAACTCATCACAAACATGTAAATAGCAGCAAACTTGTGTAGATATTTATTTATATACTGGATTCTTGACATAGCTATGTGCTATATCTACTGCTGTACACATCATCCTTAGTATTTCTTGTGTACGTATGTATAGATTGCATAGATTACATTTTTATACTGCTACAGTGCTATTTGGGTTGTTTTGGATTCATCCCGCCATTTTTGAATTTATTTATTCAATTTTTACATTGAATTGTTTGACATTTGACAGCATTGTTAGCAGCTAGTAATATAAGCATTTCACTGCACAGCTATAACACCTGCTAAACTGTGTACACGACCAATACCATTTTATTTGATCTAACATACTGTAGCTCATGCAAGAGAGTATATGAACACTTCAACAATTCAAATCCAGAAGCACAATTTCATCCCACAATTTAGTCATTTGAAGAGATGTGTGTTGTCAGGCAGGAGCAGTGCAGTGTTCTGGTGGAGCTGATGAGAGAATACCATAACCTGAGGACATCCATAGCCGTCACCATGGAGAACACTGAGGCTGACATCGGCTCGGCTCTGAAAGACCACGAGGAGACCAAAAAATCGCTGGCTAAGGTTAGGATAATGACATTCATCTCAGTTCTATAAACCTGTATACAACTTTGATGCAAAAGGTTTACATTAGTACACAGTTAATAGCTATTATCTTATTATTGCTACTATGATTATACATTGAACTGGTGGCGACAGGGTAGCCTAGTGGTTATAGCAGTGGACTAGTAACCAGAAGGTTGCAAGTTCAACCCCCCGAGCTGACAAGGTACAAATCTGTCATTCTGCTCCTGAACAGGCAGTTAACTCACTGTTCCTAGGCTGTCATTGAAAATAAGAATTTGGTAAAGGTAAAATAAAAGTAATCAGTTTTAAAAAAAAGTGCTCTTCTTTTTCACTGTTTTCTCACCTGTGCTGATACAGCATGAAGCAGTGAAGGCAGAGATGTTGGCCAAGCAGAGTGAGCTGGACCAGTTCTCCAGTAAAGGAAAACTTCTGCTGTGTGATCTGAAGAAGATCCCAGACTGTGAGGCTCAGCTGATGACGACAGACATGCAGACTCTAGTAGACCAGTGGCTCGAGGTAAATCTACAGGGACAATAGAAAAACAAGAGGTACAATAGTGATAGTGCCACTGGAGTCCAAAAGATCAGCCTTAACTTGACCTTTTTACTCTGACTGAAAGGACCATAGGTCATCAGGAAGAATGGACCCCAGAAAGAGTAGCTGCTGCAGGAGCAACAGCTTATAGGGATCCTTGACTTGACTCGACTAAAAAGCACTTTCCCATAAGCATGCTTTTTTATCCAGGAGAAGGCTTAATCTGGGCCTGGAAACCAACTCTTTTACTCTGTGAGGAGCATAGGTCATCCGCTGCTCTCTGTTTTGGCACAGTTTCTTAAGTTCCATCTATGAGTATTTTAGTTTGTCCATCTCTGTTATTACCAATCTTGTTCTCCCGTGATTTATTTTGCCCGCACAGTTTTGTGAATTTACAGAGGTTGATTTAGTCCCTTTACATTCCAGGTGTCTGAGAGGATTGAAAACAACATTGAGCATCTGAGCCAGAGCCTGGCGTTGTCGGATGACGTGCAGCAGATCAGTGAGGAGATCGAGGGCTGGACCAACAGCTCAATGATGGAACTCAGTGAAAGCCTGAATAACCTCATTGGCAGCCAGAGAATGGAGACCAGACTCTCTGCGTTACAGGTAGGATACATGGATAGAGTCACACATTCACAGAAATAAGATATTCCTTACTACTGTCATTTAAGGGAAACAGTAGAGGAACTTAAACGGGGTCTGTTACCTGCCGAGTTCAATTAGTTGGACTGAATTTCAGACGTTCCAGTCCTGCAGCTGCCAAATCCAAAGTGCTCAATCTCTATATTAAACTAGAACATCTAGTTGTCCCTCTTTGCCTCCCCTCTCTCTATCCAGTTGGAGATGGGGAAGAAAGAGCACCAGCTTGTGACCCTGCAAGGGAAAGTGTCAGAGCTGAAGCAACTCAACTGTAGCCAGGACACTCCCGCCAAACTACAGGTACAGCACACGATTGGTTTGAAGCCCAAACTTCAGACATCTAAGGTTTAGGAAATTCTTCTTTGAAGTTCTATAAGTTCAGGGCAACTTTTTAACTAACTGACACAATGTGAGTTTCCCTAGGATCATTTTAAATCCATTGGTAGGCAATGGATGAACAATAGTGCTAAAACATTTAGGTAAACTCATCCTCCGTTGGTTTGCCCCATACAACTTCAGCAAGAGCTAATCAATATTCTGTGTGTTTATTTCAGGTGCTGGAGGCGGACCTGAAGAAAAAGCTGAGCCAGGTGCAGAAGCTATGTGAGCAGGCCAGGGGAAACCTCAGGGACTTCAGCTCCCAGAGGAAGCAGTTAGAGGACTACATTACCCAAATGTCTGATTGGCTGAAGAGCTTAGAGCAGTCCCTGACGAGCTCACCGATTGGCTCTGACCTAGAGGACATCTGCAGAGTCAAGGTAGGTAGACATTGAATTGAAACAGGTTTTACCTGAGATTTTACTTGACTTAGTCCTCTTGGCCCCCAACATAGGGCATCCCCCATCACTTTCCACCTCACTCTTTCCTGAACAAGGCCTTTTCCCTCTTCCCGACTATACTAAGTTCTTGTTCTGAGAGCTCACACTTGTTATTATTTATATTATTATTGTTGTATGTGTTAAATTCGTATGTATGTAAATTGCATAACAGGACCTCCAGAAGGACCTTCAGAACCAGCAAGGCAGCATAGATTCCACCAGGGAGAGCTTGAACACTCTGTGTCGGAAGTACCCTTCTGAGGAGCTGGCTGGGCTGGGTAGAGCACTCACTGACCTTATCAAGGGCTATGAGTCTGTCAACCAGCTTTCCTCCAGGACCCTGGCCTCACTGCAACACGGCCTGCAAAAACACTTCAACGGTGAGGATGGCTGGTTCCTAAGAGGGGTTATAATTAAGAGGCGTGGTATATGGCCAATATACCAGTGCCTGGTCACAGCCCACAGCCCATATATCACAAAACCCACAGGTGCCTTATTCCTATTATAAACTGGTTATGTAATTAGAGCAGTAAAAATAAATGTTTTGTCATACCTGTGGTATACAGTCTGATATACCATGGCTGTCAGCCAATCAGTACACTATTCTGTTCTCTTTTATTATGTTCTGTTCTATTCTTTATTTGTTCTATTGTAGTCTAACTAGACTATTCTAAAATACTCTGGGACCATGACAATGACAATATAATGAATAAGATGATGATGGTGATGATGATGATGATGATATCTCTCTCTTTTCTGTAGAGCTGGTTCGGGAGTTCCATAGCTGGCTGTCTGGGCAGAGGGAGGTCGTGAAGGAGTGCTCTGACCAATCAGGAGACACTAGCATCGTGGAGCGTAAACTCCAGAAGCTAAAGGTACAGTCCGAACATAGCATAGAACCCATAGAAACCATAACCCTCAAATATACTATTAATCCTCAATCGCTTAGGGTCGGTTTCTTTGACGCAGATTAAGTCTAGGCCTTGACTAAAAACTATTTCATTAACATTTTCCCTTGAGTCTGCTTTTTTGTCCAGGATTAGATTTAATCTTGTTCAAGTGTTTCCCTTGACATGTTACCTCCTATCCTTTAGGGGGCGCTGGAGCGTGTGGAAGACGGGGAGATACGTCTGACTCAGGTGTGTGAGGAAGGGGAGAAGCTCCTGCTCCACCTCCCTAAGGCCAGTGCTGGCCAGGTGCAGCAGCACCTCTCCTCCATCCAGCAGGACTGGGACCGCTATGTTGAGCAGTGTAGACTCAACCAGCAGGCCCTGGAGGACAGCACTACACAACTCAATGGGTAAAATATACTTGGGATGGATCTCAATAATATAAAGAGACTTTGTCTCCTCCTCTCCTTTCTTTCATCTTAACTTAACCAGGCCTATCCAGGTGTTGCTCTTTCACATCAGTACAGATGGGGGGACTAAGAGAATTTAGAATTTTGAGCTTTATAATATTGAGACACACCCTTGAAGCCCAGGCCTCAGGAATACAGTCATAGATGTGAGTCCCTGACTGTGACATGGTCATATAATATCTCTGTCTGTCAGGTTTGAGGGGCGTCTGAAGAGGCTGAGGCAGTGGCTGGAACACATGGAGCAGAGGGTGACCTCAGAGCTGCCTGAGGAGAAACACAGGGGTCTTGAGAAGGCAACACTGGATGGGGTGGAGGAATACCACCAGGAAGTGCTCAAAGAGAGGGACTCTTTCGAGCGACTGTGTCAGGAGTCACAGGTCTTGAATGAAGGTGGACGGGGCGACGGTGGCGAGACGCGGGCGGCTGCAGGGCTGCAGTCTCAGCACCAGGCTCTGCTGCGGAGGGTGAGGGAGAGGCTGAGGTGCTGCCAGGTAAACCTACAGGAACAGGAAGCATTTAAGGAGACCCTGCAGAGCACCTGGTCCTGGCTAAACAGGATGAAGGAACGACTGGGCAACCTCAATAGTACCCTGGGGAACAAGGTGACGCTGGAGAAGAGACTGGGACTGGTACAGGTTAGTAGAATCAATAATTGGTGTGCTCAACTCAATAGTCCTTGAATAAAAGTATTTGGGTGCAGGGTTGGAAAGGCATATCAACTGGAAAATAACATTTCTGGTACAGGTCAGACAAAATGACCCTAATTGACTCTGCACAAAAGTAATGCCCTATATAGGGAATAGGGTGCCATTTCAGATTGGCCCTAAAATAGACACCTTACTTTGGTCTTTAGCAATATGATAGCTTGAGGCATTGAAGGTCAATATTTCAATGAGCAATGTTATCCATGGTTGATGAACAGGTCTTCAACTAAACTAAAATAAAGTTGGATTTGATTTGTTTTGATACTTCCTTCGTGTGTTCCAGGACATCCTGTTGATGAAAGGTGAGGGCGAGGTGAAGCTGAACATGGCGGTAGGGAAGGGCGAGCAGGTTCTGAAGCACCACAGTGTGGAGGGTCAGGAGGCAATCTGCTCCCAGTTACAGAACCTGAAGGACGCCTGGGCCAGCATGCTCATGACCTCCATGAGTTGTCACAGGTACTGTACACTGTTGTATCTATCTATCTATCTATCTATCTATCTATCTATCTATCTATCTATCTATCTATCTATCTATCTATCTATCTATCTATCTATCTATCTATCTATCTATCTATCTATCTATCTATCTATCTATCTATCTATCTATTTATCTCTCTGTATCCTCCCTCAGTCGTCTGGAATGGACGGTAGCCCAGTGGAGTAACTACCAGGATAGTAAGGGGCAGCTGCAGCAGTGGATGGAGTCTGTGGGGCAGGAGGTGAGATTCGGCTGAACACACTAGTCTTTTCTTACTATCACTGATTTAGCATGTATGGGCTATTTTGAAGGTTTCATTTGATAGATTGTGATATATGGTGGTTTTACCTTCCTTATTTGAATGCACTGATTGTAAGTCACTCTGGATAAGAACATTCACTAGATTGCTAAAATGTATTAGTAATCTAATGATATATGTAAATGTAGGTGGGTTTGGCCCTGGACCAGCAGCCAGGCCTGAAGGAGAAGGCCTATCTCCTGGAGCGTCTCAGAGCCCTCCAGGCTGACGTGGAGGCCCACGCAGCACCACTGGCCAGGCTGACAGAGACGGCTGCAGAGCTGCATGAGAAGACAGGTGACCAGGCCTTTGGACCAGAGCAGAGAATGGAACTCAATGCACACTTCGCTGACATTACCGCTGTCGTCAAGGTAATCACGCCCTGCTCCTAGAGGATGGCAGTTAAGTACATATGTCTCTCCTTTGTATAAGAACATTAAGTCTGACGATAATGGTAGAAACCATTTTCTTTTTGTGTTATTAGCCGTAATCCATCTAGTTTGGTTGTTGAAACAGAATTTGTTAATGCATCTAGAACGTATCCTAACAGTCCTGGTTCACAGTGTGCTCTATGGGCAAACAGCCTAACCCAGTCTCTATATGCTGTCCATCCCCCAGGGTAAGGTTCAGGCCATGGAGAACAGAGTGACAGAGCATGAGCACTATCTGGAAGCTGTGAGGGACTTCAATGATTGGCTGGCCTCTGCCAAGGAGGAGCTCCAGCGCTGGTCTGACCTGTCAGGAGACTCCACCTCTGTAAACAGGAAACTTGCCAAAGTTCAGGTGAGGATGTTCAAGCATCACTTACAGTATCTCAATGTCCATCACCCCCTTGTTGACACATCATAGGGAAGCTTATTATAGTTTAGTCCAATGCTATGTTTTAAAAGTAATCATTATAGATGAGAAAATAAGAAGACTCACAACTCACAATATTTGAGGCACACAGGATCATAAATACATGTTACCCTCACATAAAGAAATGTGTCTCTCTCTTAGTCTACGTTTACCCTCTATAGGACATCAGAGTGACAAATGGAGAATAGTCAGTTAGCTAATAACAGTCGTAGTCAGTTGCAGTAGCTAACAACAGTTGACGTAGTTGGCAGTAACAGTAACAGTTGAATGTTTCCTGTTTCATTGTTCCATGTTCCATGTTCAACTTCAGGAGCTGATAGACTCCAGGCAGCGTGGCCGAGAGCGTCTGAGCCGGGTGCAGCGTTGTGGGGCTGCAACGAGGGACCACACTGGCTCCGCGGGCTTCGAGGCAGTGGAGAGGGAGGAGGCAGCCCTGCTGTCTGCCTGGGAGCAGTGGGAGCGCGGGGCATTGCAGAACAGGGCAGGCCTGGAGACTGCTCTCTCCCAACTCGCCAGCTCCGAACAGGAGTTTAACTGCTTGGCTGCTCAGCTGGAGGTGGACCTGCAGGAGTTTAGCAGTCAGCTACAGGAGTGGAGACACAGGCTCTCTCATGCAGAGGGGAAAAACAGTAGAGAGGAGGCTGTGAAGGGCTGGCAGATTGCAAAGGTAAGGCTCATTTGTAGGTGCTCTTAAAAATACTGTTTAAAGGCTCAATGCAGCCTTTTTACCTCAGTATGAAATCATACGGATCCATGCCGCGAGGGGTCCAATCTGGGCAGTGGGTGGAGCTACAGTGCCTTAATAAACTATTCATACCCCTTGACTTATTCCACATTTTGTTGCGTTATAGCCTGAATTCAAACTTGATTAAATAATTTTTCTCTCTCGCACATCTACACACAATACCCAATAATGACAATGTGAAAACATGTTTTCAGAAATATTAGCAAATTTCTTGAAAATTAAATACAGAAATAGATCATTTACATAATTATTCACAACCCTGAATCAATACGTGTTAGAATCACCTTTAGCAGCGACTACAGCTGTGAGTCTTTCTGGGTAAGTCTCTAAAACCCCATTTCCACTGGCACTTAAAATTAGGGACAAATTCTATCTGGCTCGAATGGAATTCTCAAATTGGAGCTGGGTCGAGGGAAACCTGGGCCAGCACAGCCCAGTTTCACAACTGGTGCCAGCTCGATTAGAATTCTGGCTAGTGAAGCACTTAATATGCTTCAACCAGTTGATCACTGCTGGAAGCTGACACCATGTTTAGCTCGTCTGGGCTTGTTGTTGTTTGCTAGCACATGGAGAAGCAATACTGCAGTAGTTAGACATGTCACAATTACCACCGGATCCTTCATTCATTTTTACACAAATAAACTGGAGAGCAGTCAGCCCATCATTTCTCATTTCTGGAGGAAGTGGAAACGCAATTCAAGCTAGGCAACCTAGGTTGACTTCTAAGTGCCAATGAAAACGGGGCTTATGAGCTTTGCACACCTGGATTGTTCAAGATGTGCACATGATTTGCAAATTCTTCCATCTCTCTAGTTGGTTGTTGATCATTGCTAGACAGCCATTTTCAAGTCTTGCCATAGATTTTCAAGCCGATTTAAGACAACATTGTAACTTGGCCACTCAGGAACATTCAATGTTGTATTGGTAAGCAACTCCATATTTGGCCTTGTGTTTTATGTTAATGTCCTGCTGAAAGTTGCATTTGTCTACCGGTGTCTGTTGGAAAGCAGACTGAAACAGGTTTTCCTCTAGGATTTTGGTGTGCTTAGCTCTATTCCATTTTTTTATCATAAAAAAGTCCTGGCTGTTTACAAGCATACTCATAACATGATGTAGCCACCACCATGCTTGAAAATATGAAGAGTGGTACTCAGTGATGTGTTGAGTTGGATTTGCCCCAAACATAACGCTTTGTAGTCAGGACATAAAGTTACTTTGTTTGCCATATCTTTTGCAGTTCTACTTTAGTGACTTGTTGTAAACCGGATTAATTTTCGTTTAATATTTTTATTCTGTACATGCTTCCTTCTTTTCATTCTATCATTTAGGTTAGTATTGTGGAGTAACTGCAATGTTGTTGATCCATTCTTGGTTTTCTTCTATCAAAGCCATTAAACTGTAACTTTTTTAAGTCACCATTGGCCTCATGGTAAAATCCCTGAGTGGTTTTCTTCCTCTCCTGCAACTGTTCGTAAGGACACTTGTATCTTTGTAGTGACTGCATGTATTGATACACAATCCAAAGTGTAATTAATAACTTCACTATGCTCAAAGGGATATTCAACGTCTGCTTTTTTATGTCTACCCATCTACCAACAGGTGCCCTTCTTTGCGAGGCATTGGAAAACCTCCCTGGTCTTTGTGGTTGAATCTGTGTTTGAAATTCACTCCTTGACTGAGGGACCTTTACAAATAATTGTATGTGTGGGGAACCGAGATGAGGTAGTCCTGCAAAAACAATGTTAAACACTATTAAACACTGTTAAACACTATTATTGCAAACAGAGTGAGTCCATGCAACTTTGTGTGACTCGTTAAGCACATTTTTACTCCTGAACTTATTTAGGCCATAAAAAACGTGTTGAATACTCAAGACATTTCAGCCTTTCATTTTTTATTAATTTGTAACAAATTCCACTTTGACATTGTGTGATATTGTGTGTAGGCCAATGACACAAAATCTCAATTTGAATACATTTTTAATACAGGCTGTAACACTACAAAATGTGGAAAAAAGTCAAAGGGTGTGAATACTTTCTGAAGGCGCTGTACTCAAATAGGTTCTTGACTGGCCAGCTCGCTAATAATCACTAAACAGCCAGGGAGAATTAAACAAATCCAAAAACGATAGAGGAATTTTTTTGCAAATACAGTACAACTAATTTTCAGTGCCGGCCCTCCGGACTTCATTGAAGACCGAATGCGGCCCCCAGGGCAAAATGAATTAGAGACCCCCCTGGTTTATTGCAGCCATTTTTTTCTCAATATCAAATTATTTATGGGTAACAATTAACTACTGTGATTGTTTTCAATTAAAATAACTAAAATACATGTAAAAATTATTCTTGGCAAAAAGCAATTTCTCAAGCAAGAATGTTGATAGGACTGGGAGTGGTCTGAGTAGAGAGGGGAAACTGAAAATGAACTGTTATTGGCAGAGAGGTTTGGAACTGTCTGTCACGTTGGTAACAGTGATTTGGAAGACAGGAGCAGGAATGCGGAATAGGGTTTTTTATTCAGCCCAAATTACGGCGTGCTGTGTAAAGACACGGGAATGAAGACCAAACCAACACGTAACTAAACACAGGGTAGAAACCCAAAACAAAAGAGCGAGGAGTACCTCAAATAAATAACACACCCGCACAATGATTAACACACGGGACGAGACCCGTAATCATCTGCACAATCCACAATGGCGCGAAAGCCCAAAACACACAGCACAGGTACTCACACACACTAACGGACATAGTAACAATAATCGATAGGACAATGGTGAACAAACACACACTTATACAATTACTAATCAATGGGAATAGGGGCCAGGGGTGTGTAATGAAAGTTCCGGAGGGATCCGTGACACTGTCTTTCTTATTGGTATATTAACTAAGTCGGAGGGCCAAAACTCCATCCCACCAAAACAGGCTTTTCAAACAGCTCTTACACTAAAAGGGCATTATCATAATGTTCACAATTTTACAGTATTATCCCAACAACATAGTGTGAAAATGTACACTGAGTATACAAAACATTAAGGACACCTTCCTAATATTGAGTTGCACTCCCACTTTTGCCCTCGGAAGAACTTCAATTTGTTGGGGCTTTGACTGTACAAGGTGTCGAAGGCATTCCACAGGGATGCTGGCCCATATTGACTCCAATGCTTTCCACAGTTGCATCAAGTTGTCTGGATGTCCTTTGCGTGGTGGACCGTTCTTGATACACACGGGAAATTGTTGAACGTGAAAAACCCAGCAGTGTTGCAGTTCTTGACACAAACCGGTGCACCTGGTACCTACTACCATACACTGTTCAAAGGCTCTTAAATATTTTGTCTTGCCCGTTCACTCTCTGAATGTCATACATACACAATCCATGTCTCAAGGCTTAAACATCCTTCTTTCACCTGTCTCCTCCCCTTCATATACACTGACAAGTGGATTTAACAAGTGACATCACTTTGTACACTCAGTCTATATCAGACACTGGAAAATCATATCTTTGATTGCACTGGTCCTTTTAGTATTGCTGCAATGCTAAAACGAAATGTAACATTAAAGGAAGGCTTAGATCCGTAATACTTATGATGACTGTTTACTTTTCAAATTGGAAGTTAGAAATTCCAAAAATCACCATATCCTCGGGGCTACATTCACAATTCTCCATTCACTCTCCTCTAAAGCAACGTCTCATTGTGTCTGTGCCACCCAGGACACTCTGGAAGGTCTAGTCAAAATGGAGCCCATGTCAGACAGTCTGAAGTTCCAGCTCAACGGTCTGTGTCGGTTCTCCAAGGACCTGGGTACTCAGTCAGAGAGAGTGTCCTCCCTTATCAAGGAGTACAACAGGTAAGTCATTCATCAGCATGATGGATGGGGTCTTACTATACCTGACATTCAAATAATTTGTTTAAGTTTTTGGAGTGTGTATTACATACTGTTCTGTTGCAAAGCCATTACATACGTATGGGCCCGATTCCAAGTTGAGATAAGTAAATAATTTACTTGTTTACGGATGTCAATGAGAGCCAAAATGTAAGTTAAGTATGCAGAATCAGATCTCAAGTCAGAATACCGTCTTGTAGGCGCTGTATACAAGTCAGAATACCGTCCTGTAGGCGCTGTATACAAGTCAGAATACCGTCCTGTAGGCGCTGTATACAAGTCAGAATACCGTCCTGTAGGCGCTGTATACAAGTCAGAATACCGTCCTGTAGGCGCTGTATACAAGTCAGAATACCGTCCTGTAGGCGCTGTATACAAGTCAGAATACCGTCCTGTAGGTGCTGTATACAAGTCAGAATACCGTCCTGTAGGCGCTGTGTACAAGTCAGAATACCGTCCTGTAGGCGCTGTATACAAGTCAGAATACCATCCTGTAGATGCTGTATACAAGTCAGAATACCGTCCTGTAGGCGCTGTATACAAGTCAGAATACCGTCCTGTAGGCGCTGTATACAAGTCAGAATACCGTCCTGTAGGCGCTGTATACAAGTCAGAATACCGTCCTGTAGGAGCTGTATACAAGTCAGAATACCGTCCTGTAGGCGCTGTATACAAGTCAGAATACCGTCCTGTAGGCGCTGTATACAAGTCAGAATACCGTCCTGTAGGCGCTGTATACAAGTCAGAATACCGTCCTGTAGGCGCTGTATACAATTATCTGTCCTCTCTTCTTCCTCCTAGGCTGAGCCTGCAGACCTCCAGAGAATGCCAAAACAAAGAGAAGCTTCTGGAGCAGGAGTTCCGTGCCGCTTTCCGAGAGTTCCAGCAGTGGCTGGTCAATGCCAAAATCAACACAGCCAAGTGCTTTGATGTGCCTCAGAACCTCAGTGAGGCCTCCTCCAGCCTGCAGAAGATACAGGTACGTTAAGGCCCAGTTTCCCTGGACACATATCAAGCCTAGTCCATCAGGTTCAATGGATGACCTCCATGAGTTCTTCAATGGAAGTTCTCTATTAAAGCGCTTCTAATCTGTCCAGGAAACCTTTTGTCCTTAAACACATTTGGTCTTGCAAGCACATTTGATTGAATTGGACATTATTTTTTAAAGAATGCATCTTATCTCTTGGCCATTCTGTCTCCACCCCCAAGGAGTTCCTGAGTGACAGGGAGCAGGGCCACTCCAAACTAAATGCTGTGGTGCTCAGTGGTGAGCTGGTGGTCAGTATCGCTGCCAAGGACAGAGTAGATGCTGTCCGGGCCAAAATGAGCAGTGCCAGAGAAGACTGGAAGACTCTGATGTCCAACTTACACCAGAGGGAGACTGCCCTACAGGTAATCAATTGATGTAAAGTACAGCATGTGAATCCTTTAAGTGGTGAGAATATGTCATCTATTCAGTTTGTATAAAATAAAATACAAATTCACACTCATTGTACTTTATTTACTGTGTCTCGAGAGTAAGCATTTTGCAATTTTAGCAATTTGTGTGATGCTGAAACCTGTTTTGAATTGTGTATCAAAGGTTGCGTGTGTTTCACTCCTATTTCAGAACCTCCAGTCTCAGATGAAGGACTTTGAGGCTAGTGTGGAGCCTCTTCAGGAGTGGCTGAACGGGACAGAGGTTGCTGTACAGGAGAGCAGCACACGACTCCATGACCTCACTGCCAAAAAGCAGGAGTTGCACAAGCTGCAGGTATACATGGCTCTCAGCCTGTCAAATCACGAAGAGCTATCCTCATAACTGTCCCATCATCCCACCAATCACCATGCCCTGCCAGGCACCAGCATGGCCGTTATAGAAGCTCACCATTTCAGCTCAGTCACTGTGAATCAGTGATGGAGTTCCTTCATCGCACTGTCAAAGCTTAACATAACTGTTCACTGCTCATTTCTGCCCTGCTACCTACCCAATCTATTTTCAAATGCTTCTGCTGTATGTGTGTTCAATGCGGCGTAAATAATAACTGTTTAAAGAGTTGACACTTAACAGCCCTGTTCAATGTTTTCAAACGCTTCGAACATCTTTGTCTGTTGTGTTCATTAACCTTCTTTTGATTGCCATGTCATGACATTATTTCATGTTCATAACATTGACTCAGTCTGCTTTTTCTTCCATGTCATTCCAACCCTGGTCTGTAAGTGTTTATGTTAACTTGGCTAACTGTCTCTGTGTGTTGGCTTGCATGCTTCTGTCTCTGTGATGACCTGCTTGTGCCCTTGCAGTCTGTGCTCGAGGAGTTAGCCTCTCAAGAGGTTCAGCTGATCAGGCTCAGAGAGAAGGCCCAGCTACTGTGGGATGGACATGCGGCCAGAAAGAGCTTTGTCCACCGTGTCTCGCAGCTCTCCGCTCAGTACTTAGCTCTAACCAACCTGACCAAGGTAACTAACACCCACCTGCCCGCCTGTCCACCTGCAAGAGGGCAGGCAGGAGGAACTAGACTGAGGTTTGAGTCACCTCTCCGGTTAAAATTATGTATATAATCAATGAATTTCCAATCTTATAGCTGAAAAATGAAATACTGTAACCAATGTAAACTTACAAAATGACTGCTGCTCTTCTTTTATTCCATACTGAATTTGACCCCCTTGGCATTTGTATACACAAACCCCAGGTTCACTTTGAGTTGAATTTGTTACGAGTGTGCAAACAAATGAACACACAGAGACTGACCTATGACATGTGTTATGCTTTTGGTTCTACAGGAGAAGGCTTCCCGTATCGACCGTATCGTCACTGAGCACCAGCTGTTCTCCCAGGGGCTGAAAGAGCTGCAGAACTGGTTGGCCGACACCAGCCACATGCTGCAGACCTACCGCACTCCCACAGCAGACAAAAATGTCCTGGACAGCAGGATGATCAAGCTGGAGGTACAGTACAACCACCTCTGACCTACATCAAGCTAAGATAAACTTAGCTAAGCTAAACTAAACTAAGTAAAGCTAACTAAGCTAAACTAAGCTACATTTTTATTAGCTAAAATTAAATACAATCAACTAAACTAAACTTGGACTTGGATTATAGAGTAAAAGTTGTTTTAAATCTCCAGTATGTTATGGGTAGCTAAGTTAGCATTGCTACTGCCTTCCAGATGTCTGAACTCATTTTGTAATACATGTATTGACCCTTGATGTGTCTCAGGCGTTGCTGACAGCACGTCAGGAGAAGGAGATCCAGCTGAAGATGCTGGTCACCAGGGGAGAGTCTGTCCAGAGGAACACATCAGTAGAGGGTGTACCAGTAGTCTGCAAGAACATCCAGGACCTCAAAGAATCCTGGGATACCCTGCTTTCCGCCTCCATCCAATGCAAAAGGTTAGCTTCTCTTTTTAATGTCCTGAAAGATTAGAATGCCTTAGTAGAATACTTACTGGGTTATGATAACATCTGATCAAATTGAATATTTGTTTTTACTGTGAACATTCTGAACACAACTGCCAACTTAAGAATGTTGGTCAATGTTGAGACAGTGTACAAGTGCCTTTAGTTGCAATCAGCTAACTGTGTGATATATTTATGTGTACTACACTGTATTCCCTCACAGCCAGTTGGAGGGAGCCCTCTCCCAGTGGACCAGCTACCAGGAGGACGTGTGTCAGTTTGTGGGCTGGGTGGAGCATGTTGAGGAGAGCCTGGACCCAAGAGACAAACAATGCTCTGAGATGAGAGACAAAACTGCCAACCTGGGCAAAGCCAAGGTACCTGCGGTCATCTACACTGAGTATACCAAACTTTAGCAACACCTTCCTAATATTAAGTTGCACCCCCCCTTTCCCGCAGAACAGTCTCAATTTGTCGGGGCATGGACTCTAGCGTTCCACAGGGATGTTGGCCCATTTTGACTCCAATGCTTCCCACAGTTTTGTCAAGTTGGCTGGATGTCCTTTGGGTGGCGGACCATTCTTGATACACACAGGAAAATGTTGAGTGAAAAAGAAACGCCAGCGTTGAAGTTCTTGACACAAAATGGTGCGCCTGGCACTTACTACCATACCCCATTCAAAGGCACTTACATGTTTTGTCCTGCCCATTCACCCTCTAAATGAATAAACGTCTCAATTGTCTCAAGGCTTAAAAATATTTTTTTTACCTGTCTCCTCCCCTTCATCTACACTGATTGGTGAATTTAACAGGCGACATCAATTAGGGATCAAAGCTTTCACCTGGTCAGTCTGTCATGGAAAGAGCAGGTGGCCTCAATGATTTGTACACTCAGTGTATACTACTTTTTCTTACTGACAGTCAATGGGAAATGTGATTGCAAATAATGAACAGTGAAAGAGGAAATAATATCTGGTGCCGGTGCCAATAATAATGGTGAAAGAGGACATCTTTGTCATGTGCCTCTGCCTTGTGAAACATTTTGATAAAGTGACACTAACACAGTGTCATGCCATGGTTTGCTTCAGCTTTAGACATTGCAAATAATAACGGTGAAAGAGGACATCCTTGTCCGGTATTTTGATTTTTTTGTATTTATTAGGATCCCAATTAGCTGCTGCCGAGGAAGTGGCTACTCTTCCTGGGGTCCAAACAAATAACAATACAACAAATAAAATACATAATATACATAAATATACATTGCACTACATTTACATTACAATTTAGTAGGCACTCCTATCCAGAACTAACAACAGATAGTGCATTTATCTTAACCTGTTTGGGAACGGGGTTCCGCTGGCCAACAGCCAGTGAAATTGCAGGACGCCAAATTCAAACAACAGAAATCTCATAAATCAAATTTCTCAAACATACAAGTATTAGGCACCATTTTAAAGATACAATTCTCGTTAATCCAGCCACAGTGTATGATTTCAAAAAGGCTTTACAGCGAAAGCTCCACAAACGATTATGTTAGGTCACCACCAAGTCACAGAAAAACACAGCCATTATTCCAACCAAAGAGAGGAGTCACAAAAAGCAGAAATATAGATAAAATTCATCACTAACCTTTGATGATCTTCATCAGATGACACTCAGAGGTCTTCATGTTACACAATACATGTATGTTTTGTTCGATAAAGTGCATATTTATATCCAAAAATCTCATTTTACATTGGCGTGTTATGTTCAGTAGTTCCAAAACATACGGTGGTTTTGCAGAGAGCCACATCAATTCACAGAAATACTCATCATAAACATTGATCATAGATACAACTATTATACATGGAACTTTAGATAAACTTCTCCTTAATGCAACCGCTGTATCAGATTTCAAAAAAACTTTACGGAAAAAGCATACCATGCCATAATCTGAGTACGGCGGTCAGAGCCCAAACCAGCCAAAGAAATATCCGCCATGTTGTGTAGTCAACATTAGTCAGAAATAGCATTATAAATATTCACTTACCTTAGATGATCTTCATCAGAATGCACTCCCAGGAATCCCAGTTCCACAATAAATGTTTAATTTGTTCGATAAAGTTCAGAATTTATGTCCATATACCTCCTTTTGTTAGGGCATTTGGTAAACAAATCCAAACGCGCGTGCCATAGCCAAGAGAGACAGCCACATATCACAGTCATATCCCAACCATGTATCAATACATACAGTAATACAATATATAATACAATGCACAATACAATAGGAGGGTGCCTCTGCCTTATAAAAAGTCACCAAATGCCAATGTAATAGACGTTTCATTTTATCCTAAACTAACCTAACCCCGTGTCATGCTGTGGTTTAAATGCAGTAGAAACATTGACATTAGGCCTGATCCATGTTGTGTCTGTTTCAGCTTCTCTATGAGGAGGTTCTTAGCCACAAGAGGCTACTGGACACCATCACCGTGAAGGGAGCCAACATGGCGGAACACTACGTCACCCAGCTAGAGCTCCAGGACCTGCAGGAACGATACCACACCGTCAAAGACAACACCAAGGTATATACAGTACAGCAGTGAAGCATCCATCTCCTTCTTATATGTTAGTATCACTTGCCAGATTATCAAATTAAAATACAACTGCACCGTGAAATGTTTACTTACAAGCCCTTAACCAGCAATGCAGTTCAAGAAATAGAGTTAAGAAAATATTTACTAAATTAACTCAAGTAACACAATAAAATAACAGTAATGAGGCTATATACAGGTGGTACCGGTACTGAGTCAATGTGCGTGGGATACAGGTTAGTCGAGGTAATTTGTACATTTAGGTACGGGAGGAATACCTTGTGGCATTCCTCCCGTGCACAGTGGCTGTGTGAAGACACAAGTCTCATGTTATCATTTCATATTTTTGTAGTAGTTACATGTCTATAATGCACATATTTGTTTTTGTGTTTCCAGACTGCGGTGGGGAAGGCAGAAGAGCTGGTGCAGATCCACCAGGAGTACGAGAGAGGCCTAAATGTGTTTGAGGCGTGGCTGGAGCAGGAGCAGGAGAAACTGGGCTGCTACACACAGCTAGAGGGGGATGTGGCCACTCTGGAGGAGACGCTTCAGAAACTACAGGTCATAAGAACATACTGCTGTTTCCACATACAAGAACCAAAGAAGAGTGGCTTTCCCATTGATCTTATGCCCTGACGTATTGAATATAATGGACCATATTCCCAAATTGTTGTCTAAACGTATGTTATTCAGCATGGGGAAAATTGCCTAGCTTTGCCTGTCGGCACGAGATGTATAACGGCGTTGGAATGTCCAGTAATGTTTCGTAATGTTCAGTCTGAATAACAATGACAGCTGCCTCTCTGCATTCATTTCCAGGAGCTGCAGGTCCAGTGCACAGAGGGCCAGGCCCTACTCAACACCCTGCTGGACAGTAGAGACCAGGTTGTGCCCTGGGGTGTCCCCCAAATCGAGGACCGGGTCCTGGAGACCTTGCAGCAGAACTGGAATCTGTACCAGGGTAAGCTAGGAGACACCAGGACCCAGCTCAACAGTACCCTGGCCAAGCTCCGCCAGATGGAGCAAAAGTTTCAGGGTCTGGACAGCTGGCTGAATAGCATGGAGAGCAAAGGTCAACTGAGGAGTCATCGCCGGTCGGACCGTGCCACCAAGGACGCTCAACTCCAACTGATAAAGGTCAGCATCTTCTTCTACAGCGCCTGAGTTTCAGTAGATGATGTTCGATGTTTGTATGTCTCTCTGAGCTTGTCTTCCAATAGGAGGTGCTGGTGTTTCAATAAAGCCCTGTTTCAACTGACACTTAAAATTAGTGAAAATTAGGCCCAATTTCGAGCTGACTCGAATGGATTTCTCAAAATCGAGCTAGCACGGCCCTGTTTCACAACTGGTGCCTGCTCGATTACAATTTGGGCTGGTGACGCCGTTACTATGCACTATGATCACTGATGGATGCTGACACAATGTTTAGCTATCTCGTCTGGGCTTGTTGCTGTCTGGTTTGCTTGGTTAACTAGCTAATAGCCAATGCCATGGCAAGCAGGGTAGGAATTAAGCTAGCTAGCTAGTTATGCTAACGATGACGCTAACTGTTTAACTAACTAGCTAACACCAGCAAGCTAAAGACATGGCTCTGAGCCTGGCTGGCACTGGCAGGAGTATGGGCAACATTAGCTAAGCCAGCTGCAGTCACATATTGTCTACCTAGCAACATGACATCATTTCAATTTTCTTGAGGCAGTGGAAACACAATTTCAGCCAGCCCACCAAGGCCAGCCCAACCTGGGTTTACTTCAAAGTGCAAATAGAAACCGGGCTTAAATTCTCTCTCTCTCTCTCTCTCTCTCTCTCTCTCTCTCTCTCTCTCTCTCTCTCTCTCTCTCTCTCTCTCTCTCTCTCTCTCTCTCTCTCTCTCTCTCTCTCTCTCTCTCTCTCTATGTATACAGAGTTGGCAGGAGGAGGTGCTAGTGTACCAGGAGGAGGTGGAGGGTCTGAGTGTTCTAGCCCAGCAGGTCATAGATGAGACCCACATCAGCAGCCGGGTCAGCACCAGAGCTACCCAACTCACCTCCCGCTACCACGCCCTGCTACTGCACCTACTGGTACGACCTGCTCAGTTACACACATAGGCAGGAACACACAAGCATGCACACATACACACACACACACACAAACCTTGGACTAATTTACACACATCAGTTTGCTACCACAGTGCAGAATCTCCATTTATATTGTTTTTTCTTGGGCTGTCTGTT
The DNA here is from genome assembly GCF_021184085.1 of Oncorhynchus gorbuscha. NCBI lineage: Eukaryota > Metazoa > Chordata > Actinopteri > Salmoniformes > Salmonidae > Oncorhynchus > Oncorhynchus gorbuscha. The sequence goes on from NC_060182.1 coordinate 88,643,870, forward strand.
GATGTATTGCAGGAGAGCATCAAGCAACTACAGGTGGAGGTGTGTTGCATCGAGGAGGCCCAGAATGTGTTCAGGACCTTCTCTGATTGGCTGAGCTCGGCCAAGAACAACTTCAGCACCATGGCCATCAGCATCAGTGTAGTAGACCGTCTTACCATGGAGAGGAAGATGAAGACACTGGAGGTACAGTAACAGACTCTTCTTACAGCTGCCCTGAGTCTTGCGAGAGAGACTACAGTCTGAGCTTCAGCTAAATGTAAGCCATGCCTCTAGTGGCTCAGTTGGTAGGCAACAACTTTTATGTCGCAAAAGTAAGCTCCTTTGAAATACTTTTTTAGTGCAGACCTAGTGAACTTTAGCATCACAGTGACACTACCAAGTCTCAAACTCTCTTTGCTTTCTTTCATCCTCTGAAAAGGTTATGGTCACAGGCGTAACTGCTTCTGTTTACTCTCTGTGTGTCTTTTCTCCAGGCTCTTCAGGGTGACATGGAGCAGGGCCACAGCTTCCTGAAGACGATGCGTGAGAAGACAGAGCGGGCCGTGGCCTTCCTGGAGGAACCAGAAGCTGAGCAGCTGAGGGAGAAGGTGGATGCTCATAGATCCCAGCTAGAGGGCCTGATGGCTGAGCTACGCACGGAGCACAACTCCCTGGAGAAATGCATCTCCCTCTCCAAAGACTTCCGGGACAAGTACAAGGCCCAGGCACAGTGGCTCGCTGAGACCAAGGCTTTGTTAAGCTCACCCATCGAGCTCAAAGCTGAGCTCTACCAGAAGAAGGCCCAGTTAGCCAAATATAAGGTACATAGGCTAGGTGATGTCATGCTAATCTGCTTGGTAGGTCACATGCTGCTGTGTTTACTGCTGATAAACTCAACTTCCCGATCGATATCTGTCTGTCTGTCTGTCTGTCTGTCTGTCTGTCTGTCTGTCTGTCTGTCTGTCTGTCTGTCTGTCTGTCTGTCTGTCTGTCTGTCTGTCTGTCTGTCTGTCTGTCTGTCTGTCTGTCTGTCTGTCTGTCTGTCTGTCTGTCTGTCTGTCTGTCTGTCTGTCTGTCTGTCTGTCTGTCTGTCTGTCTGTCTGTCTGTCTGTGTCTGTCTGTCTGGTTGTGCTGCGGTAGAAATAATACTTTTCAACAACAGCTGAATGATTTATTGACATTTTAAAGAACATTTTCTTCCTCACATAGACAATCCAGCAGACAGTGCATTCCCACGAGTCAGCGGTGAGGTCAGTGGTTGAGAAAGGAGAGGTTCTGCTGGATATGGTCTGTGACCCCACCATCAGAGACAACATGAACAGGTTGCAGACTGACTACCAGGAACTCTGCACTGCAGCCAAGGTAGGTGTCCTGCATTGAAAGCTGTAATGCTGCGCTTTGGACTCAATGGGTCTACGCGCTACCGTTATACTACATACACTTCTAGCTAGAAGAGTTAGAGGCGCCCTGAAAAAATACCATTAAACATAACCCCTAAACGTCTTATAATTGCTACCACTTGCAGTGATCATCTACAACATTATTAGTGAGCTTCCATCATCTGTAACCATCTTACCTGATCGGTGTGGCTGTGGAGACTTCTACTGTAATTGTCTATGAGAGAAAGTGTTTTGAACTTGTTTTCAGAGCCAAGTCCAGAGTCTGGTGGAGTGGGTGAAGGAGCATGAGTGCTACAACAGTGAGCTCCAGGAGGTGGAGAAGGGGCTCCTACAGATGTCCAGTAGGCTGGTCACCTCAGACTCCATGCAGACATGTAGTATGGAGACGGCCACACAACAACTGGCCCGCCACAAGGTGGGTGACTGACTGATGTTAAGGAATGGAACCGTATGAGAATCAATTAGAATGATATTATGTAATAATTGCCATGGAATTATGCTTCTGAAGTTCAAAACCAACAATCTAAAATGCAATTGTTGTCTACTACTTTTTCTAATCTGAACTCTTGTCTGTCACATTTCTTAGGCAATCATGGAGGAAATAGCTAGTTTTGAGGAGCGCCTGACCAGTCTGAAGGAGAAAGGAGATGACTTGGTGTCCAGCTGTACAACAGACCAGATGCAGGCTAAGACCAGCCAGCAGGTCAAGGCTCACCATCAGGGCACCAGAGACAGCTACTCAGCCATCTGCAGCAGCGCACAGTGTGTGAGTGCTATAGTAACACGCTACGCTGCTCTGCTCTGTTCTACTCTCTTACTGTTTCCATCTCCCTCTAACCTGGCTCATCTTCTCACTTGTCTTGGTGTGTCTGTGTCTTCATCAGGTTTACCAGAGTCTGGACAGAGAACTGCAGAAGCATGTCAGTCACCAGGACACTCTGCAGCAGTGCCAGACCTGGCTCTCCACCGTCAATGAGGAGCTACTGCTGCACTGTCAACCTCCCTTTGGCATGCAGGAGGCCCTCAAACAGGTGTCTGACTGACTGGTTATCCTCTTGCTCTTTTATAGGCAGAGAATGAGAATCAAATGACACAGTAATGTTGTTTCCATGACAACTGGGTTATGCCTTGAAGTTCTGGAATTTCATCACCATTCTGAATTCCTTCATCAAATCAAATAGAAGCAACTGCTTCTGACCTCAACTGGACAACCTGATTAATTAATATAAATAACGGAAATTAACAAATGTTTTATCAAACTGATGACATTTGTCTGTATATTCCCCTATTACCTGTATAGGTGAAGCACTACAGGGCTCTACAGGAGCAGGCCAGTACGTACCTGGACCTGGTGTGTTCTGTGTGTGACTTGTCTGATGATGCTGTGAGAGCCACCACTGCGGAAGTCCAGCATGTCAAACACACGGTGTGTGGGCTGGTCTTAATGTACATTCACTTCTGGTCATCACATTGTCCCTACAGTATTGACAACAGGGTTTCCCCCATAAGATTCAGGTTCAAGTATTTGGCATATGTAACATGCTGACCACACCGCTCGTGTTGCAAAATACATTTACACATACATGTTATTCAATAATTGCACACGCACTGCTCGCGTGTGTCAGTGAGCATCTGTGTGGCCAGGCGCTAAAATAGAAATTGGTTCTATTTGTGAAGCTCAATGCGCTGCAAGTTCAGTCTCTCCCATCTCCTCATTGGTTTTTAGAAGTGTATACCCACATGGGTGATTGAAAGATTAGCTGAGGTCCGCACTCCAGTCGGTTGTAGTATTGCACCGTAAAGTTGGTTGCCAAACGTCTTATAAAGTCCAAAGAAGAAAAGGAAGCTTGAAGGAAAGAGGAGAGATGATGAGAAATTAAATCGGTTGACCGTTTTATCTGTGGATTAATTGTCGGAGTACATGTGCATTTCAGGTAAAATCACAACCCAATGTTTATATCCCAGGACGAATTAGCTATCAGTGTGTCTATCAGAGTTCAGTGTGTCAAATTGGAGGGCCTTTAGTCCGTGCCTCTGGGGGTGCCACAGGGTTCAATTCTCGGGCCGACTCTCTTCTCTGTATACATCAATGATGTCGCTCTTGCTGCTGGTAAGTCTCTGATCCACCTCTATGCAGATGACACCATTCTGTATACTTCTGGCCCTTCTTTGGATACTGTGTTAACAGCCCTCCAGTCGAGCTTCAATGCCATACAACTCTCCTTTTCTGTCCTCCAACTAATCTTTAATACAAGTAAAACTAAATGCATGCTTTTCAACCGATCACTGCCTGCACCTGCCCGCCCGTCCAGCATCACTACTCTGGACGGTTCTGACTTAGAATATGTGGACAACTACAAATACCTAGGTGTCTGGATAGACTGTAAACCCTCCTTCCAGACTCACATCAAACATCTCCAATCCAAAGTTAAATCTAGAATTGGCTTCCTATTTCACAGCAAAGCATCCTTCACTCATGCTGCCCAACATACCCTCGTAAAACTGACCATCCTTACCGATCCTCGACTTCGGCGATGTCATTTTCAAAATAGCCTCCAATACCCTACTCAATAAATTGGATGCAGTCTATCACAGTGCCATCCGTTTTGTCACCAATGCCCCATATACTACCCACCACTGCGAACCTGTACGCTCTCGTTGGCTGGCCCTTGCTTCATACTCGTCGCCAAACCCACTGGCTCCAGGTCATCTACAAGACCCTGCTAGGTAAAGTCCCACCTTATCTCAGCTCGCTGGTCACCATAGCAGCACCCACCTGTAGCACGCGCTCCAGCAGGTATATCTCTCTGGTCACCCCCAAAATCAATTACTCCTTTGGCCTCCTCTCCTTCCAGTTCTCTGCTGCCAATGACTGAAAAGTTTATTCAAGTCCAAACAGAAAATAACAAAAATCTCTGAAACTTTAAACACGTATCTCCCTCACTAGCTTTAAGCACCAGCTGTCAGAGCAGCTCACAGATTACTGCACCTGTACATCGCCCATCTATAAATTTAGCCCAAACAATTACCCCTTCTCCTACTGTATTTATTTATTTATTTTGCTCCTTTGCACCCCATTATTTATATTTCTACTTTGCACATTCTTCCACTGCAAATCTACTTTCTATATTGTATTTACTTCGCCACCATGGCCTTTTTTTTGCCTTTACCTCCCTTATCTCACCTCATTTGCTCACATTGTATATATACTTATTTTTCTATTGTATTATTGACTGTATGTTTGTTTATTCCATGTGTGACTGCTTTGCTTTATCTTGGCCAGGTCTCAATTGTAAATGAGAACTTATTCTCAACTTGCCTACCTGCTTAAATAAAGGTGAAATAAAAAAATCAATAGCAAGCTAGCTAGCTAAATTACCATAAATGTTCAATGCTTTTTGACCTGTCCCCAAATTAATATAATTGGTTGATATATAATTGTTTTTGTTTTGATATTTCAACCTGCGTGTCCTCATCGCTCATGGTGCGGGTGAACAAAATCAATGTGCGCGGGATGACACACGTGGATACACACACGTGCCCGTTTTGGTCAGCAATAAATACACACATCTTACTCTCGCAAGTTCTCACAATAAAAAGAGCATTACAATTCACGTCGTTTGAATTCAGGGTAAATATGTAGGCCTATAACAGCCTTGGTGACAGTCTGTTACTGCCCTCTTGCCAACTTCTTATGGAATTGTCATGGAAAACATGACGTCTGACTTGACAATGACATTGGAGTCGGCAAAAACACTAACAGACCTGGGACCAGGCTAATAAGTATGCATACAACAACCAGCAAAGGAATCATAAAACTAGTATACAAAAAGACCTACCACAAAACAAGCCTATGTTCAATCCTATAAAAAAAGGTGGTATCTAGAATCTACAAGGTTTCTTCAGCTGTCCCCATAGGAGAACCCTTTGAATAAACCTTTTTGGTTCCAGTTGAACCCATTTGAGTTCCATGTAGAACCCTCTGTGTCAAAACTGATTATGCTATGGGGACAGCTATAGAACCCTCTGTGTCAAAACTGATTATGCTATGGGGACAGCTGTAGAACCCTCTGTGTCAAAACTGATTATGCTATGGGGACAGCTGTAGAACCCTCTGTGTCAAAACTGATTATGCTATGGGGACAGCTGTAGAACCCTCTGTGTCAAAACTGATTATGCTATGGGGATAGCTGTAGAACCCTCTGTGTCAAAACTGATTATGCTATGGGGACAGCTGTAGAACCCTCTGTGTCAAAACTGATTATGCTATGGGGACAACTGTAGAACCCTCTGTGTCAAAACTGATTATGCTATGGGGACAGCTGTAGAACCCTCTGTGTCAAAACTGATTATGCTATGGGGACAGCTGTAGAACCCTCTGTGTCAAAACTGATTATGCTATGGGGACAGCTGTAGAACCCTCTGTATCAAAACTGATTATGCTATGGGGACAGCTGTAGAACCCTCTGTGTCAAAACTGATTATGCTTTGGGGACAGCTGTAGAACCCTTTTGGAACCCTTTTCTCTAAGAATATGCATAGGTTGACTTCCTTATTGTTCTGCACTCAGCTGTGTACTTCATGTTGTACTGTACAGATGGAGGAGAGGATGTTGAGCTCCCAGGAGCTATGTGAGGGCTGGAGGGAGATAAAGGAGCAGAAGCAGGAGCTATCTGATCAGTTCCAGGACATGGAGCAGCAGCTTCTCAGCCTCTCCAGAAGACCAGCGGAGCTCGAGACCAAGATCGCCCTCAACATGCTCACCCAGGCCAAGGTAGGAAGCAGGGTTAATCCCACAACATGCTCATCCAGGCCAAGGTAGGAAGCAGGATTAATCCCACAACATGCTCATCCAGGCCAAGGTAGGAAGCAGGATTAATCCCACAACATGCTCACCCAGGCCAAGGTAGGAAGCAGGGTTAATCCCACAACATGCTCATCCAGGCCAACGGACGAAGCAGGGTCAATCCCACAACATGCTCACCCAGGCCAAGGTAGGAAGCAGGGTTAATCCCACAACATGCTCATCCAGGCCAAGGGAGGAAGCAGGGTCAATCCCACAACATGCTCACCCAGGCCAAGGTAGGAGGCAGGGTCAATCCCACAACATGCTGATCCAGGCCAAGGGAGGAAGCAGGGTAAATCACATAGCATGCTCAATCAGGCCAAGGTAGGAGGCAGGGTTAATCCCACAACATGCTCACCCAGGCCAAGGTAGGAAGCAGGGTTAATCCCATAACATGCTCATCCAGGCCAAGGTAGGAAGCAGGGTTAATCCCACAACATGCTCACCCAGGCCAAGGTAGGAAGCAGGGTTAATCCCACAACATGCTCATCCAGGCCAGGGGAGGAAGCAGGGTAAATCACATAGCATGCTCACTCAGGCCAAGGTAGGAGGCAGAGTCAATCCCACAACATGCTCACCCAGGCCAAGGTAGACACCTGATGACAGACCTAAGTGGTTGAAACATTGTCACCAATTAACCACATCAAATAAAATTGTATTTCATGTGTAAAGACAACAGGTCTTTGTCTTTACAGTGAAATGCTTACTTACAAGCCCTTAACCAACAATGCAGTTTTAAGAATGTATGTACTAAAATAAACTAAAAATAAATAAATACAACTAAAAATTTAAAATAAGGACATTTGAAAAATAACTAATAATTAAACTGCAACAATAAAATAACAGGGAACATAGACTGCAGTGTGCAGAGTAAAAAATATGCAATATCAGTCAATAGTTTGGACACCTACTCATTCAAGGGTTTTTCTTTATTTTGACTATTTACTACATTGTAGAATAATAGTGAAGACATCAAAACTACAAAATAACACATATGGAATCATGTAGTAACCAAAAAAGTGTTAAACCAATCAAAATATATTTTATATTTGAGATTCTTCAAAGTAGCCACCCTTTGCCTTGATGACAGCTTTGCACACTCTTGGCATTCTCTCAACCAGCTACACCTGGAATGCTTTTCCAACAGTCTTGAAGGAGTTCCCACATATGCTGAGCACTTGTTGGCTACTTTACCTTCACTCTGCGGTCCAACTCATCCCAAACCATCTCAATTGGGTTGAGGTCAGGTGATTGTGGAAGCCAGGTCATCTGATGCAGCACTCCATCACTATCCTTATTGGTCAAATAGCCCTTACACAGCCTGGAGGTATGTTGGGTCATTGTCCTGTTGAAAAACAAATGATAGTCCCACTAAGCGCAAACCAGATGGGATGGCGTATCGCTACAGAATGCCGTGGTAGCCATGCTGGTTAAGTGTGGCTTGATTTATTTAAAAAAGCAGCAAAGCACCCCCACACCATCACACCACCTCCTCCATGCTTCATGGTGGGAACTACACATGCAGAGGTCATCAGTTCACCTACTCTGCGTGTCACAAAGACACAGCAGTTGGAACCAGAAATCACAATTTGGACTCATCAGACCAAAGGACAGATTTACACTGGTCTAATGTCCATTGTTCGTGTTTCTTGGCCTAAGCAAATCTCTTCTTATTATTGGTGTCCTTTAGTAGTGTTTTCTTTGCAGCAATTTGACCATGAAGGCCTGATTCACACAGTCTCCTCTGAACAGCTGATGTTGAGATGTGTCTGTTACTTGAACCCTGTGAAGCATTTATTTGGGCTGCATTTCTGAGGCTGATAACTCTAATGAATTTATCCTCTGCAGAAGTGGTAACTCTGGGTCTTCCTTTCCTGTGGCGGTGCTCATGAGAGCCAGTTTCATCATGGATTTTGCGACTGCACTTGAAGAAACTTTCAAAGTTCCTGAAATGTTACTCATTGACTGACCTTCATGTCTTAAAATAATGATGGACTGTCATTTCTCTTTGCTAATTTGAGCTGTTCTTGCCACAATATGGACTTGGTCTTTTGCCAAATAGGAATATCTTCTCTATACCACCCCTACCTTGTCACAACATGACTTATTGGCTCAAAGGCATTAAGAAGGAAAGAAATTTCACAAATTAACTTTTAACAAGGCACACCTGTTATTTGAAATGCATTCCAGGTGACTACCTCATGAAGCTGGTTGAGAGAATGCCAAGAGTGTGCAAAGCTGTCATCAAGGCAAAGGGTGGCTATTTGGAGAATCTGTTTAATACTTTTTTGGTTACTACATGATTCCATATGTGCTATTTCATAGGTTTGATGTCTTCACTATTATTCTACAATGTAGAAAATTGAAAAAATGTAAATACAAACTTGAATGAGTAGGTGTGTCCAAACTTTTGACTGGTACTGTATATTTTTAGGGAGCACTGTCGCACGTCCATCTTCACTGGATCCCTAAGAAGATCCCTAAGTTTGAACTCTCCACATTGAATCTAGATTCAATAAGTGTGTAACAGTCACTATCAGTTTCACCGATTAGCAGTTTGCTTATATACAAACCACTAACACAGCAGGAGATCAAGCATGCACATTGCTCAAATACAATTAATCTCTCTCCACTCTCTCTAACAGGAGTTTAGCCAACAGCTGCAGAGTAAACAAGCCACCCTATCCAGGATGACAGAGAGTGTGAGTCGTCTGACTGCGGGCCAGGACAGCCCGGAACATGGAGAGATAGGGCGTCTGAGCCATGCCTGGCTGGGGCTGTTTCACCAAGCTAACAGGCTGAAGGGCCAGAGACAGGAGGACCTGCAGAGGATCCAGGAGTACCACAACTGCATCACAGCCATGGAAGCACTTTTTGAGCAAATGTCTAAGGAGTGGGATAACCTGGCCAGGTGGGGTCATCTATCTATCTGAAACCTATCACTGAGTTACTATAGAATGAGATCCAGAGATCTATTGCACTAACTTTGCTCTAATTCCACCCACAATAATATCACAATGCACAATTAAAGTTCATACGTAATGTTTTGACAACATCACAAAAAAGCAAAAACGTTGAATTTCTTTGGTTCTGTTTGGCTGACTCCAGCAGGTCTTGCTATTTGCTAGTGAATGAGCATCCTTTCATTGCAAAATTCTATTGATGTGGGACAGTACACCTCCAGGGCACTCTGTGGGACCAGCCTCCAGGGCACTCTGTGGGACCAGCCTCCAGGGCACTCTGTGGACCAGCCTCCAGGGCACTCTGTGGGACCAGCCTCCAGGGTACTCTGTGGGACCAGCCTCCAGGGCATTCTGTGGGACCAGCCTCCAGGGTACTCTGTGGGACCAGCCACCAGGGCACTCTGTGGGACCAGCCTCCAGGGCACTCTGTGGGACCAGTCTCCATGGCACTCTGTGGGACCAGTCTCCAGGGTACTCTGTGGGACCAGCCTCCAGGGTACTCTGTGGGACCAGCCTCCAGGGTACTCTGTGGGACCAGCCTCCAGGGTACTCTGTGGGACCAGCCTCCAGGGCACTCTGTGGGACCAGCCTCCAGGGCACTCTGTGGGAACAGTCTCCAGGGCACTCTGTGGGACCAGTCTCCAGGGCACTCTGTGGGACCAGCCTCCAGGGCACTCTGTGGGACCAGCCTCCAGGGCACTCTGTGGGACCAGTCTCCAGGGCACTCTGTGGGACCAGCCTCCAGGGTACTCTGTGGGACCAGCCTCCAGGGCACTCTGTGGGACCAGTCTCCAGGGCACTCTGTGGGACCAGTCTCCAGGGCACTCTGTGGGACCAGTCTCTAGGGCACTCTGTGGGACCAGTCTCCAGGGCACTCTGTGGGACCAGTCTCCAATAGCTGAATAGTCAGTCATAGTTGCCATGACAGTGGTAACATGACTTAAGAGTTTGAGAGCTGTACCAACATTCTAAAAACCATGACATTGTCTCTCAAACATTCCCTTTCAGCAGTAGACCTGAACTTCTTCTAATCACTCTATTTTCATTAGGATATGTCTTAACTTTGAAAAAGAGTCATTATAATATCCAGTAATTTTATATTTTCCTATCCTCCCTAGGACTGATGCTGAAAGTTCATCTGAGCACTTGGAGGCGCTGAAGAAACTTGCCGTAGCTCTCGGAGACCAGAAGGGAACTCTGGAGGACCTGAAGGATCAGAGGCAGAAAGTCACCCACCACCTGAACCTGGATGACAAGGAGCTGGTGAAGGAGCAGATCAGCCATTTTGAGCAGCGCTGGGTTCAGCTGCAGAGCCTCATCAACAGGAAGATACAGGACTCAGTGCTGACCTTGGAGGACATGGCCAAGGTGTGTGTTTGTTGTAAAAAGGCAGAATACACATTTCAGTTCTAATCAATGGACAATAAAGTATCTATTTTACTCTATTCTATTCAGGTGGAGGCCCGTCTAAGGGAGGCCAGGGAGTGGGCCGAAGAGCAGCAGCCAGGCCTTTCTGAAGCCATGAAGATGAGTCCTCCTCCAGAGTTGGCCCAAAGCTTCCTCTTCGACCACCTCAGCATTTGCAGCGAACTGGAGGCCAAGCAGCTGCTTCTGGCCCAGGCCATGAGTGATGCTGACCGTGTCCTGGCTCACCTGGGGCTCAACGAGTGCCAGCGCCTGCAGCAGCTCATTTCAGACACTCGGTCCGAGGTGGAGTCACTCAGCGTGAAGGTGGGAGAAGGTTTTTATGAAAGGCCATTTGGGTTTCTCACCTCTCCTGCACATGCATGTATACCTTATGTTTACACTGTAATATATATATATTGTATTTTTTGTGCAAATTAAATAAAGGTGGCTCAACGCAGGAAGCACCTCAGCAAGGCCTTCACTGAGAGGACCCAGTTCCTGCAGGCTGTCAACCAGTCCATCACCTGGGTCCAGCAGAATGAGAAGAAGGCCCAGGCGGAGGAGTACATTGCACTGCTACCTGACGACCTGGCCAAGCAGGTTAAGGCCTGCAGGAACATCCAGAGCAGGCTGAAGGCCTACCAGAGCGAGCTGACCTCCCTGTGGTCTCAGGGCAGAGACCTGATGAAGGACGCCACGCAGGACGAGAAGGTGGAGATGCTCACCAAGCTGCAGGAGCTGCAGAACATCTTTGAAAAAGCCCTGCAGAAATGTGTCCAGAGGCTCCAAGAACTGGACAAGGTGCTTGTCTCCAGGAAGTACTTCAAGGCAGACATGGAAAAGACGTGTCAGTGGCTGAAACAAGCAGACATTGTGACCTTCCCTGAGATCAACCTCATGAATGGCGACTTAGAGCTGACCGTGCAGCTTTTGAAGTACCGGCAGATAGTAGAGCAGGCGATGGAATATGAAAACCTCTTACTGATCGTCCAGAGAACTGGTCAGGAGATCCTGCCCACTCTGCATGAAGTGGACCACTGTTACTTGGATGAGAAACTCAATGCCCTGCCACAGAAATACAACAGCATACTGGCTCTGGCCAAAGAGAAACAGGAAAAGATCGAGCAGGCCATCCTAGCCAGAAAGGAGTATGCCTCCTTCATAGACGTGACTCATAAAGCATTGAAAGAGCTTGAGGAGCAGTTCCATAACTTAGGGTTGCAGCCTGTTGGTCTGCAGACAGAGGAGGTTGTGAATTTACTGAGTGACTACAAAGCTCTTCAGGTAGATCTGGGCAACCTTGGTCTGGCTGTCAGTGAACTGAACCAGAAGAAAGAAGGCTTCCGCAGCACCGGTCAACCCTGGAGACCTGAAGAGTTGACCCAGCTGGTGAGTCTTTACAATGGGCTGAAGAGGCTCATCGAACAGCGGGTGGAGCATCTCAACGACACACTGGAGTCCTTCGAGGACCACAAGGCCATGGCCATGCAGGTGGACTCTGAGCTAAAGGCTACCAAAGAAGAGCTAGTCAAGGTCAATGCAGAGACCCAGTCGGCGGAGGAGAGGCTGAAGAATTACCATGCCCTGGCCGGGAGTCTTCAGAGCGCCAGCTCTCACCTGTCCAGACTCATGGAGCAGATGGATAACTTGGCTCCTCAGCTGGACAAGGCTGCCCATGATGCTTCCAGGGAACAGGTGGTCCTTTGGCAGGAGGAGCTGCAGTCCCTACAGTCTGCCGTGGGGGAGCTGATAGTGGAGTGTGAGAATAGGTTTGTCCAGAGTAAAGACTTTGAGACAGAGGTGAAGAGAACGCTGGACTGGCTGCAGCATATCAGGGATGAGCTGGGCTGTGCTGTGGTAGTGGTGGACGTGAGGGTAGAAAAGGTCCAGGAAGAGATCAGGAAACAGCAGATAATGCAGGATGAGGTTCATTCCAGGCTGAGGATCGTGGAGGCCCTGAGCAGTAGGGAGAAACAGAAGTACACCAGCGCCAACGAACTGGTCCCAGCCCACGTTGACCTGAGCCTGGAGGAGATGGCCAAACTACAGGCTGATGTACAGCAAGCAATGAGTTCCAAACAGGTAAGAAAATATCATACTGTCCCAATATATATTACAATTTAAGGGAGTTGGGTTTTATCCAGAGTTTTCAGAAATCCCGGTTGGAGAATTCCATCTGAGAACTTTGGGAAAGTTTATGGAATTTTGCAAACCTGTAATAATGGCAGTAACAGAACCTATTGGTTGACATTCTGTATTGGTGTTGTTGGCTTCACATATTCACCCTCTCGATTCCCATGTCTGTTCTCCAGATCACCCTGGAGCAGGCCTTGGCGTTGTGTCAGAAGTACCACTTCCGGATGCAGTCTGCGTGTGAGTGGCTGGAGGATGCTGTGGCCTTCCTACAACTGGCCAGTCTGGGGGTGGACGTAGAGAACTATGAAGAGTGTCTCCGCCAGCAGGAGGACATCCTGGCCTCAGAGCAGGTGACTGCTCTATTAAAGACAGAATGCTAAAAGAAAATTAAAACAAAGCTTCAATTAATTGCATCTTATGAATGTTGGCCTTTTTGCCTTTGTTTGATGTGATGGGTTGCCTGTTGCAAGCTAGCCTAGTCCCTGATCTGTTGATGCTCTTGCCAGATACATTTCAGTATGACAATGAGTGACAGGAAGTTGGCATGATAGCACAGACTAGCACTCAGACTAGCTTCAAGCACTCGTTCATTTATTTACCCAACAGGATAAGTGTTGAAGTTGTTCTCTCCCTTTTTCCTGGGAGCAGAAGTTCCTAGACCACCTGCAGGAGTTGGAGGCTCTGCCCCCCCAGCTGGAGAACCTGGTGAACCCCACAGCCAAGGAACAGCTCAGACTGAATGTGGAGTCTGCTCAGCAGAGAGGAGTGGAGGTCCGAGATCAGCTGCAGAATCACCAGGACGTCCTGATCAGGTACAGAATTAGAAGACAAGATTGTAACCAAAACATTGACAATAAGGGTTTAAAAGTTTTGAATATAGAGAGTGATTGGATTGTCTTAATGTGATCGTCATCATTATGACTTACTCAATGGAAACTTAGACATTATATACCCTCCAACACAATGTAGTGTATCATACAGATGTTGGGTCTTACTTTGGCCAGTATTGTTGCAGCAAAAATAAAACTGCAGCAACAAGATTTGCAGCAACAAAACCTGCACTATGTGTTCGTGCAGGTTTTCGCAGGATTTATGTCAATCATGAAGCTCATCTGCATTTCCTGTGGTCCATGAATATTATCATCAACAAAAGTGTGATCAAATTAAGATCCTATATCTGTATGTTCTATCTTCTGTAAATACATGGCTGCACCATGAAATGTCCTATTGGGACAATAACTGAATTGAATTGAACTGAATTACATTGACTGTCCCTAGCTGTGGGGCCAAGTGGAAGTCTTACCAGGAGGCGAGGCAGACGGTGATTGAACTGATGAACGAGGCAGAGCAGAAGCTGACTGACTTTTCCACCGCCAAGGCTGCCACCTTTCTGGAGGCCGAGGAGAAACTCAGGAGTCACAGGGTAAAAGAGGACCATGGGAAAATAAAGAGTGTCTTCTATTTTCACTTGTACATTCTTGGTTACTTTGCTAATGACTGAGCAATCAGCATTAATCTTTAGTCATCAAAGCACAAAGTTAACATTAGTAAACATTTTCCAGAGAGAACTTGATTTGTTAAGAACTTACCCTCTGGGCACACACTGCTTGAATCAACGTAGTTGATTCCCAGTCTCCATGAAACTACGTTGAACCAATATGGAATGGACATTAATATATAATAATATATGCCATTTAGCAGACGCTTTTATCCAAAGCGACTTACAGTCATGTGTGCATACATTCTACGCATGGGTGGTCCCGGGGATCGAACCCACTACCCTGGCGTTACAAGCGCCATGCTCTACCAACTGAGCTACAGAAGAATTGACATCTGTGCCCAGTGGGTAATATGTGCATTTACAATGACTCCTCCATTGTGTGTATATTCCCTCCTTCCTTCCTTCCTCCCTGCCAGTCCCTGGTGTTGATGGTGAATGGGTTCCAGGAGAAGCTGACAGGGCTGGAGGAGCAGGCATCACAACTGGAGCTGGTGGGTAGTGAGGCCAGCAAGGCCACCATCAGCCGCTCCATGACCACGGTGTGGCAGCGCTGGACCCGGCTTCGCAGCGTGGCGCGAGGGCAGGAGAGGGTACTGGAGGACACGGCCCAGGAGTGGGGGACCTTCAGAGAGAAGGTACTGCAACGCTAAACATTAAACATGACTAGATGAGTTGTGAGTACAAAGCTGAACAACGCCAAGCGGTTCTTATAGTACTTCAAAAAGTACAATTTCACTCTGTAGCCTACACAACTAAACTGTAGAGAAGACATTAGTATGAACTTAACAGTATACTAATAGCATATACTGTATTGTGTATCTGTTCCCCATATATCCTGACATTATAGATCCTAGCCTGATCCATATGATTGTGCCTACATCTTATGTTTGGCATAACAACTACCATAGATGTTTGCTGCAGTATATAAGCACAAACATATCTGGAAGGAGGCTAAATAGGTACAGCACAGTATTTTACATGTGCCTGTCTTCGTTCATTTCAGATGGTGAAGCTGAGGAGCATGGTGGAGGATCTACAGAGCCGTATTATAGACTGTGTTGTGGAGAAGGCCTCCAAGGCTACCCTACAGTCTGTGTTGGACCAGCATGAGCTGCTAATCCAGGATGTAGAGGGAGAGCTGTCCTCCCTCACCCTGCTGCGTCAGTATGCCCTCAGCCTGCTCCATGATGTGGAGGTCCCTTCACCATCGCCCACCTCTGGACAGGACGAACTACCCAGTCTAAAGGAGATCAGAGCAGTACAAGACCACCTGGAAAGGTATTGAAAAGATCAATATTGTTTTTTTACACGGATCAGTTGGTCACTCACAAATTAGATTAGCCTTCAAATGTTGCTTTCAAGGCTAGAATATGATCTGGTGATTGGTTATATTGTAAACAACTCAATAGGCCTATCAGAAGGACCTGAATGCTAAGTATTACTTACTGGGGCAGTAGGGTAGCCTAGTGGTTAGAGCGTTGGACTAGTAACTGAAAGGTCGCAAGTTCAAATCGAGCTGACAAGATACAAATCTGTCGTTCTTCCCCTGAACAGGCACTTAACCCACTGTCCCTAGGCCATCATTGAAAATAAGAATTTGTTCTTAACAGACTTGCCTTGTTAAATAAAGGTCATAAAATAATGAATCCTCTTCATTCAGAGATGAACTTTGGGCTAAAGTTTCCATCACCTTCACTCTTGAAAACAGATAATAGTGGTTTTATTTCTCTCCCCCACCAGTCTGCTGCAGCAGGCGCAGACCAAGCGTACCCAGGCTGGGGTGGAGCTGAGGGACAGAGAGGGGGTAGAGAAGAACCTGAGTGTGGTCAAAGCCTGGATCCAGGAGACCAGGGAGCTGCTCCCCAACCCCACCTCAGATATAGATGCTCTGCTGCAGGAGCTGGAGGTAGCCGCTGACGAACCCTATGGAACTGAAGACAGCGTTAACACCATCTACCACATCATTTTATTGACTACACATGACTCTGTCACAAAAATAACTTGTTCATTGCCAAAATTCCATAAGGCATTTACTCAGCTGTCGTTTCCAGCAGTATTGTATGCTATGGTGTAGTCTCAGGCTGGGATCAATGCTAGCTTTGGTGTGAGTTGCTTGTTTTCGAGTATTGGCACATGTGGACATGACCATGTTTCTCTTATGTATTGTACAGGTGGTTCACAGTGATGTGATTGGCTACTGTCAGCATGTGGATAAGATAGCAGAGCAGCAGCAGAGCAAGTATCTGGACCTGTACACCATCCTGCCCTCAGAGATCTCCATGCAGCTGGCTGAGGTGTCCCTAGCACTGGGGGCCATCCAGGACCAGGTACTGTACTGGACTATGTAGGGCATGTATGGACATCATACACACACATTTTGCCATGGGGCCGAGCGAAGATTTGGGAGTTTTACAAAAATTTCCTGCAATTCTACACATTTTGCCATATGGTGTTTGCAATTTTTAATATGATAACTGATGATCAATTGGCCCCGGGCGGAAATTCAACCATCCTCACTACAAGTTTAGAAAGCTGGCCGCTAGACTAATTTACCAATCCCCCAAAAATTGATGACATGGGCTAATTGAGTTTATTTTATTTACCCTTATTTAACTAGACAAGTCAGTTTAGAACAAATTCTTATTTTCATTGATGGCCTAGGAACAGTGGGTTAACTGCCTTCTTCAGGGGCAGAAAGATAGATTATTATAATATAATAATAATAATAATAATAATAATAATAATATAATAATAATATAAAATATAATAATATATGCCATTTAGCAGACGCTTTTATCCAAAGCGACTTACAGTCATGTGTGCATACATTCTACGTATGGGTGGTCCCGGGAATCGAACCCACTACCCTGGCGTTACAAGCGCCATGCTCTACCAACTGAGCTACATTATTATTATAATATATTTTTTTACCTTGTCAGCTCAGGGATTCAATCTTGCAACCTTTATGTTACAAGTCCAACACTCTAACCACTAGGCTACCTGCTGATTATATCAACTATCTTTTACAAGTATACAACTATATCAACTATATTTCCTTCCTCTTCTGAATTTCACAAGGTTCTGTCCAAAGAGAAAGAGATCCAGAAGACAAGAGACATCAAGGAGGACATCAGTTCCAGGATCCATGACGTGTCGGAGAAGATGAAAGCCATCTCCACCAGTCTCAATGACAAAGCCAGCGATGTCCATCACGCTAAAGACGAGACCAAGGTGAGCGCGAGCTGAAGAGGCTCATGCATACGGCTCTTAATCAGGGTTGGGGTCAATTTCATGTCAATTTAGTAAATTCAGGAAGTAAACTCAAATATTCCAAATACTATTTTTTGCTCTTAACGTGTGCTGTTTTCCCTCTACATACAAAGTGAATGAGCATACAGAGCTGTTATCTTGGTCAGTTTATTTAACTCCAAGTTTCTCTCCTCTGCTCTCCACAGTGTCTTTGTGATGATCTGGAGAGCTGTCATCGGACTCTGTCAGAGCTGGATGCTGCGGTCCAGGAGTTCGGCAGACGGAACCCCATCTTGGCCAAACAGCTGAGTGATGCCATCGTCAAGTTAGGAGACATCCACCACCACACTGCCAGACTGGCCGAGTGTAGATCCATCTGGCTCAAAACGGTTAGGAACCAATTGTATTAAGAAAAGGTTGGGGAAAAATACATGGGAAGTCTAGTTGTTGTTACACTGTTACTGTTGTTGTTGTTACCCAGAAGAGGTGGCATCAATGTACAGTGTTGCCCAGCCCAGAGTGTTTACATGGGGCCATTTCACTTTTCATCCATCAATGTACAGTGTTGCCCAGCCCAGAGTGTTTACATGGGGCCATTTCACTTTTCATCCATCAATGTACAGTGTTGTTGTTGTTATTGTTACCCTGAAGAGGTGGCATCAATGTACAGTGTTGCCCAGCCCAGAGTGTTTACATGGGGCCATTTCACTTTTCATCCATCAATGTACAGTGTTGTTGTTGTTATTGTTACCCTGAAGAGGTGGCATCAATGTACAGTGTTGCCCAGCCCAGAGTGTTTACATGGGGCCATTTCACTTTTCATCCTGGTAATACCATAACACACATTGTCGGGATCACTAAGGTATCCATTTCCCTGACGCCTGTTCCCTAGGTTCCTCATTGCCTCTCTTGTTATCTCTCCCCTCCAGGCAGGGACCCATCTAGAGGAGTACAATGAGATGCTGGACTTCATAGTGAGGTGGTCGGAGAAAGCCAAGGGCCTGGTGAGGGCCAACATCATCTGGAACTCCTCCTCATAGTGAGGTGGTCGGAGAAAGCCAAGGGCCTGGTGAGGGCCAACATCATCTGGAACTCCTCCTCTCATCTGCAGGAACAGATAAGGATGGACGAGGTGGGTGGAGATTGACATGAATAAACACATGATGGAGAGCTGCTGGATTAAAAAGCCAATACAGACTGTATTAAACAGTCTCGCTGTTCACTTCCACTGTACCCCCTGCAGCGATACTGGTGGTGTGTGTGTGTGTGTGTGTGTGTGTGTGTGTGTGTGTGTGTGTGTGTGTGTGTGTGTGTGTGTGTGTGTGTGTGTGTGTGTGTGTGTGTGTGTGTGTGTGTGTGTGTGTGTGTGTGTGTGTGTGTGTGTGTGTGTGTGTGTGTGTGTGTGTGTGTGGTAATAAATACGTGTTCTGTTACCCTGTCTCCTATCATTCTCCCTCTAACCGGGGATCCAGGATGTTGGTTCTCTTTAACTGGCACCTCTCAGGATTCAACCATCACTGGGTGGCACTCATTTTCATAGACAGTGTCCTCTTACTCCATTCATTGCCCGTATTGTGTTGTCTTCTTCCTCTCCCCATCATCAGTCCGTGCTGCGTGAATCTGGAGAGCTCCATGGGGACCTGCAGGCCATGGGAGATAAGGTGGATCTGCTGTCTGAGGTGCTGCAGACGGAGAACATGTCCCAGCAGGTGTGTGAGCTGAGCCGCCACACCGAGGAGCTCCAGCTGACCATTAGGACACGACTGCAGAGCCTTCAGGACGCAGCCAAGGTACTGACTCAGACATACTGAATACACTGACTTAGCATTTAGCCTAGCATCGGATTTTACTGTTGCATTGTTGTTAGTCTTTGTTACAAAGACGGTCGATGACAAAATTATGCACAATGTGTAAATAGCTTTTAGCATCTCAGTGTTATTCTCACCTGTACATAAAAACATATTTGATTGCTTGACCTGTGTGTAGTCCTATTGACAAACGGTTAACATGAATTGATTGCCAGCCAGCTAGCACTCACTAGATTTGGTTCTGGGTTCCAAGAATAACCTGTGTGTGTCCTGTGTCATCCCTCAGAGTATGGAGCCTCTGGAGTATGAGGTGAAGACCCTACAAGTGGCTCTGGAACAGGTCCAAGCTACACTGACCTCTCCTGATCTTGTCCGACAGAGTCTCAAAGAACAACTGGCCCAGAGACAGGTAGCTAACTTCAATTCTAACTTAACCAGAGAATAACACAGAATTTTATTCTCATATCATGTTCTTGTTGTTGTTGTTGTTCTTCTTCCTTTCCTCCTCTTTCTCTGTCTCTTTCTACTTCTCCTACCTACGTCTCACACTTAAGGTTTGTCGGTAGAATGTAAAGTTTCCTCCTGTCTGTTGTCCTAGCGTCTGCTGTCAGAGATGGAGGGCTTCAAGCTGCAGGTGCAGGCGGTGCAGCTGTGTCAGAGCGCCCTACGCGTCCCAGAGGAGGTGATGCCTGACCTGGCTATCTGTCACACGGCACTGGGCCTACAGCAGGAGGCCAGCCAGCTACAGCATGTCGTAATACAGCAGTGCAACATTCTACAGGTAGGGAGGCCGCAGCACGCTGTGTAACAGAGGAGAAACCGCATAATGAATAAGACTGAAGACTTGTGTTATTTCCCTGAGCTAATACCTAGGTTTTAGCTGAACGTAACAACACAGTCTTGAGGCACACAGAAGACCAGAGTTTTGAATCCGGTTAGACACACCTGCAAGCCACGAACAGTTCACATCCTTCATTGTGCACCAGTATTGACGTTCCTTGATTTCCTGTCCTTCTGTAGGAGGCTGTTGTGCAGTATGAGCAGTATGAGCAGGAGGCGAAGCACTTCCAGGGGCTGATAGAGGATGCCCACAGGGTCATCCAGGACCGACCCATTCCCACCAGCACTATCCAGGAACTGCAGGCTCAGATCCTACACCATGAGGTATAGTACACCACATTGACAGTGGAAGAAAATAAAATATTTTGCATATATAAAGGAATTGAAAACCTCTAGATTCTGGTACTGGTTCTGATAAGTAGGTATCCAAAACAAATGTTTAAAAAAAACAATAACAATAAACATTGTATAAGTGTATGCCTACAGTGTATATAGATGCTTAACTCCCTTGTTGTGACCATAACCACTGACTGTAATTGGGATGCTACTAACAGGAGCTGGCCCAGAAAATCAAGGGTTACCAGGAGGAGATAGCCAGTCTGAATTCGAAGTGTAAGATGCTGACTGTGAAGGCCAAACATGACACCATGCTACTCACTGTGAGTGACACGGAGCGGGTGGGGCTTACCGTGGAGGACCTGGATGGAAACATAGACAAACCATCTGTTCTTATGGTGACTGGCCGACTCCCCTCCTTTACTAATGATGTGTTTTGTACTGCATGTATTTTCTGATTACCGGTAATTAACTAACTCAGACAAATCACTTCACTGTTAATCCTGCTACCCTTCATCAAATCTGGAATCTCACGGCTAGCATGCAGTCTGTCAGAAAGTTACTGAATGTGCTAGTCTTACTGAGTTCTTGGTGATGGACTGACTCTAAAACATGAATGCTCTTTGTGTATCTGTCCTAACTGTCCTGCGGTGTGTCAGATGACGGCTGGCCGCTGTCACACCCTTCTGTCCCCAGTCACCGAGGAGTCTGGGGAGGAGGGTACCAGCAGTGAGATCTCCTCTCCTGTCTGTCGCTCCCCTTCTCCTAGCACTCACACACAGGTATCACATACTGAGCTCTCTCTCTCTCTCTCTCTCTCTCTCTCTCTCTCTCTCTCTCTCTCTCTCTCTCTCTCTCTCTCTCTCTCTCTCTCTCTCTCTCTTCTACTCTCTCTCTCTCCACTTTCCCTGCAGAACATGAGGGATGAAAGGATTCTCCATCCCCTGTCATCCTGTATTAAATGCATTGCATTAGCACTGATTAACACATAGCTGCTGGCTACTGTACTTCTCCACAAAGTACCTGCCCACATACCTTAATGTGTACCGACCTAGGCGCCAAGTAACACTATGGTGCCTCTTTGTGAAGGATTACACAGCAACCCCTCTATCTGTGAAGGCTTACACAGTAACCCCTCGATCTGTAAAGGCTTACACATCAACCCCTCTATATGTGAAGGCTTACACATCAACCCCTCTATCTGTGAAGGCTTACACATCAACCCCTCTATCTGTGAAGGCTTACACATCAACCCCTCTATCTGTGAAGGCTTACACATCAACCCCTCTATCTGTGAAGGCTTACACATCAACTCCTCTATCTGTGAAGGCTTGCAGATCAACTCCTCTATCTGTGAAGGCTTGCACATCAACTCCTCTATCTGTGTACGCTTACACATCAACTCCTCTATCTGTGAAGGCTTACACATCAACTCCTCTATCTGTGAAGGCTTGCACATCAACTCCTCTATCTGTGTAGGCTTACACATCAACTCCTCTATCTGTGTAGGCTTGCACATCAACTCCTCTATCTGTGTAGGCTTACACATCAACTCCTCTATCTGTGAAGGCTTGCACATCAACTCCTCTATCTGTGTAGGCTTACACATCAACTCCTCTATCTGTGTAGGCTTACACATCAACTCCTCTATCTGTGTAGGCTTACACATCAACTCCTCTATCTGTGAAGGCTTGCACATCAACCCCTCTATCTGTGAAGGCTTGCACATCAACTCCTCTATCTGTGTAGGCTTACACATCAACTCCTCTATCTGTGTAGGCTTACACATCAACTCCTCTATCTGTGTAGGCTTACACATCAACCCCTCTATCTGTGAAGGCTTACACATCAACTCCTCTATCTGTGAAGGCGTACACATCAACTCCTCTATCTGTGTAGGCTTACACATCAACCCCTCTATCTGTGTAGGCTTACACATCAACCCCTCGATCTGTGAAGGCTTACACATCAACTCCTCTATCTGTGAAGGCTTACACATCAACTCCTCTATCTGTGAAGGCTTGCACATCAACTCCTCTATCTGTGTAGGCTTACACATCAACTCCTCTATCTGTGAAGGCTTACACATCAACTCCTCTATCTGTGAAGGCTTGCACATCAACTCCTCTATCTGTGAAGGCTTGCAGATCAACTCCTCTATCTGTGAAGGCTTGCACATCAACTCCTCTATCTGTGTAGGCTTACACATCACTCCTCTATCAACATCAACTCCTCTATCTGTGAAGGCTTGCACATCAACTCCTCTATCTGTGAAGGCACATCAACTCCTCTATCTGCTTACACATCAACTCCTCTATCGCTTACACATCAACTCCTCTATCTGTGAAGGCTTACACATCAACTCCTCTATCTGTGAAGCTTACACATCAACTCCTCTATCTGTGAAGGCTTACACATCAACTCCTCTATCAACATCCTCTATCTGTGAAGGCTTGCAGATCAACTCCTCTATCTGTGTAGGCTTACACATCAACCCCTCTATCTGTGACTCCTCTAGGCTTACACATCAACCCCTCTATCTGTGAAGGCTTGCACATCAACTCCTCTATCATCAATCCCCTCTATCTGTGAAGGCTTACACATCAACCCCTCTATCTGTGAAGGCTTACACATCAACCCCTCTATCTGTGAAGGCTTACACATCAACTCCTCTATCACATCAACTCCTCTATCTGTGTAGGCTTACACATCAACTCCTCTATCTGTACACATCAACTCCTCTATCTGTGAAGGCTTGCACATCAACTCCTCTATCTGTGAAGGCTTACACATCAACTCCTCTATCTGTGAAGGCTTGCACATCAACTCCTCTATCTGTGTAGGCTTACACATCAACTCCTCTATCTGTGAAGGCTTACACATCAACTCCTCTATCTGTGAAGGCTTGCACATCAACTCCTCTATCTGTGAAGGCTTGCACATCAACTCCTCTATCTGTGAAGGCTTGCAGATCAACTCCTCTATCTGTGAAGGCTTGCACATCAACTCCTCTATCTGTGTAGGCTTACACATCAACTCCTCTATCTGTGAAGGCTTACACATCAACTCCTCTATCTGTGAAGGCTTGCACATCAACTCCTCTATCTGTGAAGGCTTGCAGATCAACTCCTCTATCTGTGTAGGCTTGCACATCAACTCCTCTATCTGTGTAGGCTTACACATCAACCCCTCTATCTGTGAAGGCTTACACATCAACTCCTCTATCTGTGAAGGCTTGCACATCAACTCCTCTATCTGTGAAGCTTGCACATCAACTCCTCTATCACATCAACTCCTCTATCTGTGAAGGCTTGCACATCAACTCCTCTATCATCAACTCCTCTATCTGTGAAGGCTTGCACATCACATCAACTCCTCTATCTGTGAAGGCTTGAAGGCACATCAACTCCTCTATCTGTGAAGGCTTGCACATCAACTCCTCTATCTGTGAAGGCTTGCACATCAACTCCTCTATCAACAGATCAACTCCTCTATCTGTGAAGGCTTGCACATCAACTCCTCTATCTGTGTAGCACTTACACATCAACTCCTCTATCTGTGAAGGCTTACACATCAACTCCTCTATCTGTGAAGGCTTGCACATCAACTCCTCTATCTGTGAAGGCTTACACATCAACTCCTCTATCTGTGAAGGCTTGCACATCAACTCCTCTATCTGTGCACATCAACCCTCTATCTGTGAAGGCTTACACATCAACCCCTCTATCTGTGAATCAACTCCTCTTGCACATCAACATCATCAATCAACCCTCTATCTGTGAAGGCTTGCACATCAACCCTCTATCTGTGAAGGCTTACACATCAACCCCTCTATCTGTGAAGGCTTGCACATCAACTCCTCTATCTGTCAACATCAACTCCTCTATCTGTGAAGGCTTGCACATCAACTCCTCTATCTGTGAAGGCTTACACATCAACTCCTCTATCTGTGAAGGCTTACACATCAACTCCTCTATCTGTGTAGGCTTACACATCAACTCCTCTATCTGTAGGCACATCAACTCCTCTATCTGTGAAGGCTTGCACATCAACTCCTCTATCTGTGTAGGCTTACACATCAACTCCTCTATCTGTGAAGGCTTACACATCAACTCCTCTATCTGTGAAGAAGGCTTACACATCAACTCCTCTATCAACTCAACTCCTCTATCTGTGAAGGCTTCCTCTAGATCAACTCAACTCCTCTATCTGTGAAGGCTTGCACATCAACTCCTCTATCTCTATCTGTGAAGGCTTACACATCAACTCCTCTATCTGTGTACACATCAACTCCTCTATCTGTGAAGGCTTACACATCAACTCCTCTATCTGTGAAGGCTTGCACATCAACTCCTCTATCTGTGAAGGCTTGCAGATCAACTCCTCTATCTGTCTGTGAAGGCTTGCACATCAACTCCTCTATCTGTGTAGGCTTACACATCAACCCCTCTATCTGTGAAGGCTTGCACATCACATCAACCCTCTATCTGTGAAGGCTTGCACATCAATCTCCTCTATCTGTGAAGGCTTACACATCAACCCCTCTATCTGTGAAGGCTTACACATCAACCCCTCTATCTGTGAAGGCTTCAACACATCAACTCCTCTATCTGTGTTCACATCAACTCCTCTATCTTACACATCAACTCCTCTATCTGTGAAGGCTTGCACATCAACTCCTCTATCTGTGTACAGGCTTACACTGAACGGTAGTGTACTCCTCTTTTATGTTTATCTGTGCAAGTCATGCTTACAACGCGACTAACAGAACATCAACTCCTCTATCTGTGAAGGCTTGCACATCAACTCCCTCTATCTGTGTAGGCTTGATTTCACATCAACTCCTCTATCAACTCCTCTATCTGTGAAGGCAACTTACACATCAACTCCTCTATCTGTGAAGGCTTGCACATCAACCCCTCTATCTGTGAAGGCTTAGGGGAATAGGAACAGCTCAACATCAAAGGATCAACCCCTCTATCTGTGTAGGCTTACACATCAACTCCTCTATCTGTGTAGGCTTACACATCAACTCCTCTATCTGTGTAGGCTTACACATCAACTCCTCTATCTGTGTGAAGGCTAACACAGGAGACATCAACAGGATCTATCTGTACACATCAACTCCTCTATCTGTGAAGGCTTACTCTCTGGTGAAGGCACATCAACTCCTCTATCTGTGAAGGCTTACACATCAACTCCTCTATCTGTGACTCGGCAAGCTGGGATGAGAACAAGGCTGGTAACACCCAGACTACTCTGAAACGGCTTACACATCAACTCCTCTATCTGTGTGAAGGCTTACACATCAACTCCTCTATCTGACCAATCGTCTGATTGGCCCCTCTATCTGTGAAGGCTTACACATCAACTCCTCTATCTGTGAAGGCTTACACATCAACTCCTCTATCTGTGAAGGCTTACACATCAACTCCTCTATCTGTGAAGGCTTACACATCAACTCCTCTATCTGTGCTCGGCCACCAAAAGCGCTGGCGAATACACATCTCGAACAATCTGTGACAGTAGAATCTTACACATCAACTCCTCTATCTGTGAAGGCTTACACATCAACTCCTCTATCTGTGTTACATCAAAGGCTAAACAGACGGGATAACATCAACTCCTCTATCTGTGAAGGCTTGCACATCAACTCCTCTATCTGTGAAGGCTTGCACATCAAGTCCTCTATCTGTGAAGGCTTGCACATCAACTCCTCTATCTGTGTACGCTTACTTTGCTCACTTATGTTGTCTTCTTTCAGATGGGACGAGACACCCTCCCCAGAGCTCCCGTACAGGAGCTAAATGACCCGATGTTTGAATCTGAGGCTAACCTAGATGACCTTCAACGCTCCTGGGAGACCCTGGAGAATGTGGTACGCAATTCATATATACCTAATTTATGCTGCTATCTACACTACCGTTCAAAAGTTTCTTGGCAATTTCTCGCAAGGAATAGTCTTCATTTCTCAGAACAAGAATAGACTGACGAGTTTCAGAAGAAAGACATTTGTGAGCCTGTAATCGAACCCACAAATGCTGATGCTCCAGATATTCAACTAGTCTAAAGAAGGCCAGTTTTATTGATTCTTTAATCAGGACTACAGTTTTCAGCTGTGCTAAAATAATTGCAAAAGGGTTTTCTAATGATCAATTAGCCTTTTAAGAAGATAAACGTGGATTAGCTAACACAATGTGCCATTGGAACACAGGAGTGATGGTTGCTGATAATGGGCCTCTGTACGCCTATGTAGATATTCCATAAATACATCTGCCATTTCCAGATACAATAGTCATTTACAACATTATTAACAATGTCTCCACTGTATTTCTGATCAATTTGATATTATTTTAATGGACATATTTTTTTGCTTTTCTTTGAAAAACAAGGTAATTTCTAAGAGACCCCAAAACTTTTGAACGGTAGTGTATGGCCTATCCTCACTTGCTTTTATGTTTGACTACTGTCGTGGCATATTTCTGCTTTACCAAATGAGGAGAGTTACAAACTACACACCAGTCAGAGTTATACTTAAACTCCATCTTTAATAATAATAAGCTTTGCAATAGCCTTTTTGACTTTCAGTGATGCGCTATCTCTAATGAACCATTGAAAAGTGACTACAGAAAAATACAAAGATCTTTTATAGCCAAGATACACTCCTCTCAACTGACATGATGAACCACAGATCTTAGGAACTGTTCACAAAGAAATACCTTTTCTTGAGAAAGGGGTATCCCTTAGCCAGATAACATTCGCTATAAATTATCGTTCAGTTTGGTCCCTCAGACGAGATTCTAATCTCATTCCTGGTACTTCATAGTACAAAAACACCAACTCATCCAATGGCACAGTATATCAATGATCAACTCTAGATACTCCCATCTCAAGTAAACCCCCTCTTGACCCCACTCCTGGACAAGCTCACTGAGGGGAGTGAGCCTCTAGGTCATACACTGTCCCAGGATAAGTGTAAGATCAGAGAGGACATACAATGTTTCCAGACACTGCCATACACCTCCCCCCAATGGGAAAAGGAGGGCGTGACTGGCACACAGACATTGTGGAGACAAGTAATTGGTTCCCCATTAACCACGTCATCCTTTCACATGGTTTAAGAATAGGTAAAGACACATTCACACATGAAGACAATGTTACATTCTGTTCTCTTCCCTTTCTGATATTGGGGATAACACTATAGTCTAAAAGGATACATTCTAATGACAAACATCTCACATAAGCATATTATGCAAATAAAACATCTTAATTATCTATGTTACCCAACTAATTCTGATTCATCCGCCACACTATCTCAACTATTTGGAAAAGTTTATAAATCTACTGTGAAGTACAACTATTTTTGACTACTGCAATGTCCTCTCCTGTCCAGATCAGTGAGAAGCAGAGGTCTCTGTATGAGGCGCTGGAGAAGCAGCAGTGCAACCAGGGTTCTCTTCAGTCTATCTCCTCTAAGATGGAGGCCATCGAGGCCAAACTCAAAAAGCCACTGGAGGCTGACTGGAGCACAGATAGTCATATGGAAGCCCATCAGGTAAGGGAGTATCAGTATTGCTTGAAACTGAAAACATAACATTTCGCTATGCTCAATAAACCAATTTCCGCATGACCTCTCGGTATGCTCATGACCCTATGTTTTCCATATTCGTCATCTACAATGTGATATTATGGTTCCTTCCCATCCTAACTAACACTGTTATTCCCTCTACCAGACTGTGGTGGAGGAGGTCCAGAGGCTGCAGGAGGAGATAGACAAGCTGCAGACCAGCTTCTCAGACGAGCTTGGTTCTGATGCTGTGGACGACACGGCCCACCAGCTGGCCATGCAGTCCACCCTCACTGTCCTGTCTGAGAGGATGGCCACCATACAGATGAAGGCCTCAGGAGAACGACAGCTACTGGAGGTAGTCAAGCTCTGTGTTCTGTATCTGTAGCAGATAGGGGCACTGACACTGTCAGATTTTTATTGATATTTTATTGTGTTACTATTTTTCCCTTAGTTTATTTATCGAAATTTAGCTTTTCACAGTAAGATTGTGCACTTGACAAAAAAATGTTATTTTATTTTGATTTGATGTTCATTAAGCAGTAGATTTGAAGGTTTGAGTGTCTAAGTTGAGATGGCCATTAAAAGTATGTATATTGAGGAGTCAAGCTTCGTGAGCATAACAACTAGCTGTGCCTAGCATATTTCATGTGATGTCTTGTCACGTGCTGCCCTGGTCTATCCAGGAGCGTGTCAGTGACCGTCTAGAGGAGCAGCATCAGGAGCGTCTCAGTGACCGTCTAGAGGACCAGCATCAGGAGCGTGTCAGTGACCGTCTAGAGGAGCAGCATCAGGAGCGTGTCAGTGACCGTCTAGAGGACCAGCATCAGGAGCGTGTCAGTGACCGTCTAGAGGAGCAGCATCAGGAGCGTGTCAGTGACCGTCTAGAGGAGCAGCATCAGGAGCGTGTCAGTGACCGTCTAGAGGAGCAGCATCAGGAGCGTGTCAGTGACCGTCTAGAGGACCAGCATCAGGAGCGTGTCAGTGACCGTCTAGAGGAGCAGCATCAGGAGCGTGTCAGTGACCGTCTGGAGGAGCAGACCTTACGACATTACCTCAACCAAGCCAACCAGATGGACCAATGGCTGCTCAGCACCCGCGAAGCCCTCCGTCCCAGTGCTGAGGAGGAGCAACTCATAGACGGCCAGGTTAGAACAGAGGTCCCCCTACTGGCA
This sequence comes from Oncorhynchus gorbuscha, assembly GCF_021184085.1. Lineage (NCBI taxonomy): Eukaryota > Metazoa > Chordata > Actinopteri > Salmoniformes > Salmonidae > Oncorhynchus > Oncorhynchus gorbuscha. The sequence goes on from NC_060182.1 coordinate 88,673,077, forward strand.
GATAAACACATACACACATGCACTCACACATGCACACACACACACACGCACACGCACACACACACACACACACACACACACACACACACACACACACACACACACACACACACACACACACACACACACACACACACACACACACACACACACACACACACACACACACACACACACACACACACACACACAGGCACGCACGCACACACACACACAGGCACGCACGCACACACACACACAGGCACGCACGCACACACACACACAGGCACGCACGCACACACAGGGACGCAAATTTGCACAGACACACTCCCTTTCTTGAAGAGACCTGTTTAACTTACACTTAGGTCAGGCTATGGGTCTCATCTTAATGGAGGATTAACCCTTCATGTAGGAATCTTTGAGGCAACATTTACTTTGGGTCTTCTGTGGTAGCTCCAGTATATTTTCATTGCAAGGACGTATTGTGATCCAGGCCACTTGGGAATCTATACTTGAGAGGGAACATGTATGCTGAACATGGGATTAGTGGTAGTGTGCTGTGTTGTTAGGGAGGCGTAGGTGTTGGTAAGGAGGTGGCCCTACAATGATGAGAGACCTGCTGCTAATGAAGGGGCCTGGCGGTCCAGTTAACTGTCTGCCTGGTTAACTGTCTGCCTGGTGGGTCTGGTTAACTGGCTGCCTGGTGGGCCTGGTTAACTGGCTGCCTGGTTGGCCTGGTTAACTGGCTGCCTGGTGGACCTGGTTAACTGGCTGCCTGGTGGGCCTGGTTAATTGGCTGCCTGGTGGGTCTGGTTAACTGGCTGCCTGGTGGGCCTGGTTAACTGGCTGCCTGGTGGGCCTGGTTAACTGGCTGCCTGGTGGGCCTGGTTAACTGGCTGCCTGGTGGGTCTGGTTAACTGTCTGCCTGGTTAACTGGCTGCCTGGTGGGTCTGGTTAACTGGCTGCCTGGTGGGTCTGGTTAACTGTCTTCCTGGTGGGTCTGGTTAACTGTCTTCCTGGTGGGCCTGGTTAACTGTCTGCCTGGTGGGTCTGGTTAACTGTCTGCCTGGTGGGTCTGGTTAACTGTCTGCCTGGTGGGCCTGGTTAACTGTCTGCCTGGTGGGCCTGGTTAACTGTCTGCCTGGTTAACTGTCTGCCTGGTGGGTCTGGTTAACTGTCTGCCTGGTTAACTGTCTGCCTGGTGGGCCTGGTTAACTGTCTGCCTGGTGGGCCTGGTTAACTGTCTGCCTGGTTAACTGTCTGCCTGGTGGGCCTGGTTAACTGTCTGCCTGGTTAACTGTCTGCCTGGTGGGTCTGGTTAACTGGCTGCCTGGTGGGCCTGGTTAACTGTCTGCCTGGTGGGCCTGGTTAACTGTCTGCCTGGTTAACTGTCTGCCTGGTGGGTCTGGTTAACTGTCTGCCTGGTGGGCCTGGTTAACTGTCTGCCTGGTTAACTGTCTGCCTGGTGGGTCTGGTTAACTGGCTGCCTGGTGGGCCTGGTTAACTGGCTGCCTGGTTGGCCTGGTTAACTGGCTGCCTGGTGGGTCTGGTTAACTGTCTGCCTGGTGGGCCTGGTTAACTGGCTGCCTGGTGGGACTGGTTAACTGTCTTCCTGGTGGGTCTGGTTAACTGTCTTCCTGGTGGGCCTGGTTAACTGTCTGCCTGGTGGGCCTGGTTAACTGTCTGCCTGGTTAACTGTCTGCTTGGTGGGTCTGGTTAACTGGCTGCCTGGTGGGCCTGGTTAACTGTCTGCCTGGTGGGCCTGGTTAACTGTCTGCCTGGTGGGCCTGGTTAACTGGCTGCCTGGTGCTTGATTGACTGGCTGCCTGGTGCCTGATTGACTGAAGGATCCACTTGGAAGGCAGCACCATGTTTGAGCTGGCCTCTCTCCTGCTGCTCCAGAACATGCTGCAGGAGATAGAGCAGAAGGTGGTGGCCCTGTCGGAGCTGACCATGCGCAGCGAGAGCCTGCTTCTGGAGGGAAGGCAGGAGACGCGGATGGACATGAGGGAGGACACAGAGCAGCTGGCCAGGAAGCTGCGGACGCTGAAGGGAAGTCTGCTGGAGCTGCAGAGGATGCTGCAGGACAAACACATCAACATCCAGGTCAGGCTTTTTTCTGGATACCTGTAACTCTCACTAAAGTGCTCTCTGTGAGATGCATGTGATTACGTTTAAGAGTAAACCATGTATTGGTGTCAATGGAGGATTTTAAAAAACAAACTCTAAACACGTACCTTTATTAGGTTAGTTCACATTTCAATCCCTAAAAGGATCTTCACCAGGTCAATATCCTAAGTGCTAACCATCGAATGTCTAATGCCTTCGCCTTGTTTGACAAACAGGACACTCTAGCATAGGATGCTTTCCAGGAGATGAAAGTGTCACTGAGTAGATGTGATGTCTCTGTGCTGAGCCCCTTCTAGTGTCTTCTTTCTCCTCTGAGCCTTTAGCATGATGCCCCTTTAGCATGATGCCCCTTTAGCATGATGCCCCTTTAGCATGATGCCCCTTTAGCATGATGCCCCTTTAGCATGATGCCCCTTTAGTATGATGCCCGTTTGTCTCCTCCTGGTCTTTACTGTGGCTAATGTTAGCAGGGATGTAATTGGGTGAACTGGATTGCAAACAAATGTGCTTGCATTATCTGTCTTGCTCTCTTGTTTGAGGTTTACAAATCAAAATAACAAGAGTTTGATCTAAATCTACTCAAATAATCTTAACCTAGCCTTGATGTTTGGTCGGTCTTGTTGTCAAGATATGAATCAAACGAATCCTTACATGAAAAACCATATCTCTTGTCTTTTTGCTCACAACTGTTTCCATAAATAACCCTCTCTCTGCCTGTGTCTGGTTCCATGGCTCTCTGCAGGACCAGGAGGAGAGTGAGTCTGACTCCACTCTGTCTCAGGGGCCCATCGTGCAGGACTGCCTGGTCCAGGCCCATGCCACACTCTCACAACACCACCAGGACAGCCTCCAGAGACAGAGGGTTGGGAATTCTTTCTCTCTCAAACATAGTCACACTATCAATGCCATGTCCGTGTCTGAAAGATCCTGTTTGTTTGTTAGTTAGTTCGTTCATTCATTCATTCATTCAAAGAGAAGCAGACTGATCACATTGGTGTGTCGTTGTTGTTTAGGAGCTGGAGGAGCAGCTAGTTGAACAGAAGAAGCTGTTACAGTCTGTAGCCAGTAGAGGAGAGGAGATCCTGATAAAGCAGGCCTCACCTAGCAGTGTCAGGTATAAACACCTGAGAGAACAGCAACACAATGGTCTGACATGGAGATTCTGTTGACTTTCCAGCACTTTATCTTCCACACTGTGTCATGTTTTTACGTTATGTGATGTTGTATATGTTTTTGGTCTGTTGAGGTTTTTTGCTTCATGTTATGTTTTTGGTGTGCAGTATGACGGAGCCCTGCTCTCCAGAGATACTGCTGGAGCGAGAGACCCGGGCTGCCCAGTACCAGATGAGACAGAGGTGGGAGAGCCTGAGGAAAGAACTGAGCACCAAGCTCCAGCTCCTACAGAAAACCCTGGAACAAGACCACAAGCAACAGGTCCTGACCTCACCGTCCATCAATGCCTACTCCCAGCGGGCAACACTGGTTGAAAGGCTGTTCTGGTTTCAACCAGATTTAGCCGCTGAGCTGTAGCAAGTACTTTTATAAATCACTATGAACTCATACCCTCTGAGGTAGTGTGATGTCTGACGGGGACGTGGCCATACTCTGTTACAGGTTTCCTCCAGAACTACCGCTGGGACACTGTTTAAAGCAGAGATCTGTAAAACAGAGGACACATCTTCACTGAAGATGTTATATGAGGGTTTCAGCCAAACGATGGAGGAGATGTCTTGTCAAGTAGGTTAATAACGGCACTATAACATCACTGTTATTGTACTGTATGTTATCCTTGTTTTCTGTTTTTGAATTATGTTTACATATGGAAATATACAGTTCAGCTATGCACTGTATCTATCAGGAATGGGGACAATTCCATTTCAGCTCGGTAAATCCTTCCTGAATTGACTGAATTGAAATGGGAGTTTCTGTTTACTTCTTGAATTGACTGTATTGAATTGGAATTGACCCCAGCACTGGTATCTCTGTCAAAGACTGGGGCCTCTGAGGGTAAGGTGATCCCCATGGAGCAGCATCTCTACCAGGCTGTGTCAGCGACCTCCTCCTGGCTGGATGATGTAGAGAACACCCTGTTCTCTGGTCCTACGCTGCTGACGGAGAACGCTGAGACACAGCTACAAAACCAGGAGGTAGACCACTGCAACACTTAACATCCTTTTTCACAAAGCACACAACGTCTACTCTCTTAGTATTATGACATCTCAGAATGTGATCATGGTCTTTAGAAACAGCCAGCCGGTCCCTAATCATCCTAGCCCTTTTGAGATGTTCAGATCTGAAGGATCTGTATAGATATAAGCAGTGTAGTGGTGGAGCTTCTGTATTGGGCAAAGGGGAACATTCCTGTGTTTCACCTGGTGCCAGGGATGTTTTTGGTGATTCTGTCATCTCTGTTTCTTCCAGGCCTTAGGGAGGGATGTCAGTGAGGTCACTGGGGTGGTTAGCCACAGTCGGGGTCTCCTAGGCCAACCTACAGGGCTGTGTGCGGAGGACCAGGTCCTGTTAGAGGACACACTGGACTGTCTGACAGAGAGGCTGCAAACTCTGGACTCTGCCCTGGAGCGACGCTGTGAACACAAGAGGACTAGGATGCAGGAACTCACTGCCTACCAGGTATGTTAGGATCATAGTCCATGGTTAGGATACTCTATATGTACATGTGGTGTACGTGTCTCTAGTCATTGTACTAGGATGCAGGAACTCACTGCCTACCAGGTATGTTAGGATCATAGTCCATGGTTAGGATACTCTATATGTACATGTGGTGTACGTGTCTCTAGTCATTGTACTAGGATGCAGGAACTCACTGCCTACCAGGTATGTTAGGATCATAGTCCATGGTCAGGATACTCTATATGTACATGTGGTGTACGTGTCTCTAGTCATTGTACTAGGATGCAGGAACTCACTGCCTACCAGGTATGTTAGGATCATAGTCCATGGTTAGGATACTCTATATGTACATGTGGTGTACTTGTCTCTAGTCATTGTACTATTATGCAGGAACTTAGCCACAGACTAACAGGTTAGGTTACTGTACATGTGGTGTACTTGTCTCTAGTCATTGTACTATTATGCAGGAACTTAGCCACAGACTAACAGGTTAGGTTACTGTACATGTGGTGTACTTGTCTCTAGTCATTGTACTATTATGCAGGAACTTAGCCACAGACTAACAGGTTAGGTTACTGTACATGTGGTGTACTTGTCTCTAGTCATTGTACTATTATGCAGGAACTTAGCCACAGACTAACAGGTTAGGTTACTGTACATGTGGTGTACCTGTCTCTAGTCATTGTACTATTATGCAGGAACTTAGCCACAGACTAACAGGTTAGGTTACTGTACATGTGGTGTACTTGTCTCTAGTCATTTTACTATTATGCAGGAACTTAGCCACAGACTAACAGGTTAGGTTACTGTACATGTGGTGTACTTGTCTCTAGTCATTGTACTATTATGCAGGAACTTAGCCACAGACTAACAGGTTAGGTTACTGTACATGTGGTGTACTTGTCTCTAGTCATTGTACTATTATGCATGATCTTAGCCACAGACTAACAGGTTAGGTTACTGTACATGTGGTGTACTTGTCTCTAGTCATTGTACTATTATGCAGGAACTTAGCCACAGACTAACAGGTTAGGTTACTGTACATGTGGTGTACTTGTCTCTAGTCATTGTACTATTATGCAGGAACTTAGCCACAGACTAACAGGTTAGGTTACTGTACATGTGGTGTACTTGTCTCTAGTCATTGTACTATTATGCAGGAACTTAGCCACAGACTAACAGGTTAGGTTACTGTACATGTGGTGTACTTGTCTCTAGTCATTGTACTATTATGCAGGAACTTAGCCACAGACTAACAGGTTAGGTTACTGTACATGTGGTGTACTTGTCTCTAGTCATTGTACTATTATGCAGGAACTTAGCCACAGACTAACAGGTTAGGTTACTGTACATGTGGTGTACTTGTCTCTAGTCATTGTACTATTATGCAGGAACTTAGCCACAGACTAACAGGTTAGGTTACTGTACATGTGGTGTACTTGTCTCTAGTCATTGTACTATTATGCAGGAACTTAGCCACAGACTAACAGGTTAGGTTACTGTACATGTGGTGTACTTGTCTCTAGTCATTGTACTATTATGCAGGAACTTAGCCACAGACTAACAGGTTAGGTTACTGTACATGTGGTGTACTTGTCTCTAGTCATTGTACTATTATGCAGGAACTTAGCCACAGACTAACAGGTTAGGTTACTGTACATGTGGTGTACTTGTCTCTAGTCATTGTACTATTATGCAGGAACTTAGCCACAGACTAACAGGTTAGGTTACTGTACATGTGGTGTACTTGTCTCTAGTCATTGTACTATTATGCAGGAACTTAGCCACAGACTAACAGGTTAGGTTACTGTACATGTGGTGTACTTGTCCCCTTTTGAGTCAGTTTCTGGACTCTGATCAAGCCTATTCTTGGCCTAAAAAGCTTGCTTAGTTGAAAGTGGTTTTAAGTCCAGGAATGGCCTTAAGCTGTGTCCAGGAAACTGTCATTAAGTGTTATATTACTATCTTACGTACTGTATCTCTGTATAAGCAATGCATTGAGTTTATCTTGTATTGGTTAATGCAGACGGAGTCACAGCTTGTCCTGGCTGATTTAACCGACACCAAGTGCCAGATCCTTCAGACGTTGGCGGGAGCCACGGACAGACCAGGATCCAAACAGCTTGAGGTGAGACATCAGGGGGTCATACGTACTCATGACAAGTCTTACATTGCATTATAACTGCAGGCTTTAATTTCCTCTCTTTAAGTTCTTCCTGCTCTTATTATTAAAGATAATACAAATACATTTTATAAGATGCTAACCCGTCTTGGTTTTGTCTGGTAGGTCATAGCTGAGGCTGAGGAGGGTTTGAGAGAGTTTGAGCAGAGGATCACCCAGCTGAAAACAAGAGGAACAGAACTACAGGCAGAACAGATGTCCACCAATGAGATGCTCAAGCTACAGGTATCTGACCTCTCCATACAGACAGTTCACACACGCAAAATACACACAAAATACACACAGACACAAACACAAAATTATTCACCAATGTATTTTACACACACACTGCATAAACATGAATTCATCATATTATATCTGTATGTCTTTTCCGCCTCCTCCTTCTTCTCCTTTTTCTTCTTCTCCTCATCTACAGGATGCCTATGAGGAGTTGGTGATGACGGTGGGCTCGCGGCGTAGCAGCCTGAACCAGAACATGGCTCTGAAGGGGCAATATGAGAGGGCTCTGCAGGACCTGGCTGACCTGGTGGACACTGCTCAAGACAAGATGGCCGGCGACCAGAGGGTCATCGCCAGCTCTGTGGAGGAAGTTCAGATTCTCCTTGACAAACACAAGGTAGACTTTAACCTTCCATAGAAGTAGATTTACAATAACTTAATACAATTAATAAAATACATCAAAGTATTTTACTATAAGTCAAAAAGCAATTTAAGACTACAGAATGTTGGGATCTCTGTGTGAAAAGTGCAAGGTCCCAAACTCAAACTTTGGTCACCATGACCAAAGGCAATGACCGTAACCTTTGCTCCAAGAAAGCTGGCTGCCTCGGGGGAGCCTAGTTAACACCATCTTCATTGCAGTATTGCTCAAGAGTGTTTTTCTCTCTCTCCAGGAGTTCTTCCAGAGTCTGGAGTCCCACATGATCCTGACGGAGACGTTCTTCAGGAAGATCAGTGGCCTGGTGGTTCCCAGAGAGAAGCAGGCTCTGGAGGAGATACTGACCCTGGCCCAGGGAGTCCTCAAACAGGCCCACAGGAGAGGGGTGGCGCTGGAGTACATACTGGAGGTAGGAGAGTTGTTGTTGTAGTAGTAGTACTAAACTCAGCAAGAAAAGAAACGTCCTCTCAATGTCATCTGCTTTTATATTCAGCAAACTTAACGTGTAAATATTTGTATGAAAATAACAAGATTCAACAACTGAGACATAACCTGAACAAGTTCCACAGACATGTGACTAACATTAATGGAATAATTTGTCCCTGAACAAAGGGGTGGTCAAAATCAAAAGTAACAGTCAGTATCTGGTGTGGCCACCAGCTGCATTAAGTACTGCAGTGCATCTCCTCATCATGGTTCTTGCTGTGAGATGTTACCTCACTCTTCCACCAAGGCACCTGCAAGTTCCCAGACATTTCTGGGAGGGATTGGCCCTGGCCTTCACCCTCCGATCCAACAGGTCTCAGACGTTCTCAATGGGATTGAGATCCGGGCTCTTCGCTGGCCATGGCAGAACACTGACATTCCTGTCTTGCAGGAAATCACCCACAGAACGAGCAGTATGGCTGGTGGCATTATCATGCTGGAGGGTCATGTCAGGATGAGCCTGCAGGACAGGTACCACATGAGGGAGGAGGATGTCTTCCCTGTAACACACAGTGTTGAGATTGCCTGCAATGACAACAAGCTCAGTCCGATGATGCTGTGACACACCGCCCCAGACCATGACGGATCCTCCACCTCCAAATCAATCCCGCTCCAGAGTACAGGCCTCAGTGTAACGCTCATTCCTTCGACGATAAACGCGAATCCGACCATCACCCTTGGTGAGACAAAACCGCGACTCGTCAGTGAAGAGCACTTTTTGCCAGTTCTATCTGGCAGAGCGACAGTGGGTTTGTGCCCATAGGCGACGTTGTTGCCGTTGATGTCTGATGCCTGCCTTACAACAGGCCTACAAGCCCTCAGTCCCGTCTCTCTTAGCCTATTGCGGACAGTCTGAGCACTGACTGAGGGATTGTGCATTCCTGGTGTAAATTGGGCAGTTCTTGTTGCCATCCTGTACCTGTCCCGCAGGTGTGATGTTTGGATGTATCGATCCTGTGCAGGTGTTGTTACACGTGGTCTGCCACTGCGGGGATGATCAGCTCTCCGTCCTGTCTCCCTCTAGTGCTGTCTTAGGCGTCTCACAGTACTGACATTGCAATTTATTGACCTGGCCACATCTGCAGTCCTCATCCCTCCTTGCAGCATGCCTAAGGCACGTTTACGCAGATGAGCAGTGACCCTGGGCATCTTTCCTTTGGTGTTTTTCAGAGTCAATAGAAAGGCCTCTTTAGTGTCCTAAGTTTTCATAACTGTGACCTTAATTGCCTACCGTCTGTAAGCTGTTCCACAGGTGCATGTTCATTAATTGTTTATGGTTCATTAAACAAGCATGGGAAACACTGTTTAAACCCTTTACAATGAAGATCTGTGAAGTTATTTGGATTTTTACGAATTATCTTTGAAAGACAGGGTCCTAAAAAAGGGACTACTGTAGTAGTAGTAGTGTTGTACTATATGTACTGTAGTAGTAGTAGTACTATATGTACTGTACTAGTACTATATGTACTGTAGTATTAATATATGTGTTGTAGTAGTAGTTCTATATGTACTGTAGTAGTAGTATATGTGTTGTAGTAGTAGTACTATATGTACTGTAGTAGTAGTATATGTGTTGTAGTAGTAGTACTATATGTACTGTAGTAGTAGTATATGTGTTGTAGTAGTAGTTCTATATGTACTGTAGTAGTAGTATATGTGTTGTAGTAGTAGTACTATATGTACTGTAGTAGTAATATATGTGTTGTAGTAGTAGTTCTATATGTACTGTAGTAGTAGTATATGTGTTGTAGTAGTAGTACTATATGTACTGTAGTAGTAGTAGTATATGTCATACTTAAATCGATTGAATACCTTTTTCACACTACTGTGTTGGCCTGGTTACGCATCTGCCAGAGTTGCTGTAACCATGCTGGAAAGGACAATGTGAAAAGACAATATCCAGGCCAGCACAGTACGATTCTGTATATGTGTAACCCAAGTATAACGGAATTGCCTCTATACGTGTGTTTTCAGACTTGGAGCCGTCTGCTGCCAGACTACCAGGCTCTGTGTATGCAGTTGGAGGCAGTGGAGGGTAGCATCCCCACAGTGGGCCTGGTGGAGGAGACAGAGGAGAGCCTCACTGAGAGGAGTTCACTCTATCAGGTATAGTAGATCACTATCACCATGTTATGCAGTTATTACAGAAAGCCATTGGCACTTTCATATACTGTGTGTAACGTTTGAGCTAACAATTTACAGTGGCGTCATCCTCTTAATCACGATTTTCCTAATAAATACCAGACAGAATACTGTACAATAAAGTGATAACATAATTTATTTAAGTCATGTCCCCCATCTTGGTTTACCTCCTTCTCTCCATAGAGTCTGAAGGGCAGACTGATGGAGCACCAGCACAAGCTGAGCCAGGTGCTGGAGGAGGGGAAGAGGCTGCAGCTATCTGTGTGCTGTCCTGGCCTGGACACAAAGCTCACAGTGCTAGGGGAACACTGGCTCAGCAACACTGCCAAGGTCAACAAGGAGCTGCAGAGACTAGAGGCCATCCTCAAACATTGGACCAGGTTAGGGCTGAACCCCAAGGGATATTGTTTAGGGTGTGCTGTGTACTGGATGTGATGTAGACATGGGTTCAAATAGTATTCGTTTTCCTTCTAATACTTGAACCCAGGTCTGCACTGTATGTACTGTGAATATGTTGGGGGGGTTGAATATTACCCACTGAGCCTGTTTGTCTCCATGTGATGCCCAGGTATCAGAAGGAGTCATCAGAGTTGATTGGCTGGCTGCAGTCTGCTCTAGAACGTCTGGACTTCTGGAACAATCAGGCAGTCGTAGTTCCACAGGAGATGGAGACCCGCAGGGACCATCTCTCTACCTTCCTGGTGAGTCAACATATCAAAAGAGTGGGTGATACCTTAGAGGAAGTGGATATTCGACTGGCAGATCTGGATCAAATGGTTAACGTTAGAGGTGAAGAGTAGGGTTAGGGTTAGAGGGGTTAGAGTAAGGGTTAAGTTTAGGCATAAGGGGTTTGAGAACCATCATCTGGAACCAGCTGTATACACAGCCTGATATTCAATGTGAAACTGACCGTTATACTATTCTCTGTTCACAGGACTTCTGTAAAGAGGTGGAGTCGCGTTCATCTCTGAAAAATTCTGTGCTGACTGAGGGCAACCAGCTTCTGAGGCTGAAGAGGGTTGGAACTGCAGCCCTGCGGTCTGACCTGGCCCGCATAGACTCAGAGTGGACCCAACTACTTACACTCATCCCAGGGGTGCAGGAGAAGCTACACCAGGTACTAACACAGGCTTATCTGCACACACACACGCGCGCGCGTGCGCGGGCGCAGTCGACCAAGCTGCTCACACGCATCCACACCTGTTGCTGACAGGTGTATAAAATCGAGCACAGAGCCATGCAATCTTCATAGACAAACATTGGCAGTAGAATGGCCTTATTGAAGAGCTCAGTGACTTTCAACTTGGCACCGTCATAGGATGCCACTTTTCGAACTAGTCAGTTCATCAAATTTCTGCCCTGCTCGAGCTGCCCCAGTCAACTGTAAGTGCTGTTATTGTGAAGTGGAAACGTCTAGGAGCAAAAACAGCTCTGCCGCGAAGTGGTAGGCCACACAAGCTCACAGAACTGTCCAGGGCTGAAGTGTGTAGCGTGTAAAAACATCCGTCCTCGGTTGCGACACTCACTACCAAGTTCCAAACAGCCTCTGGAACCAACGTCAGCACAATAACTATTCATCGGGAACCTCAGGAAGTGGGTTTCCATGGCCGAGCCTAAAATCGCCATTCACAATGCCAAGCGTTGGCTGGAGTAGTGTAAAGCTCGCCGCCATTGGACTCTGGAGCAGTGGAAACGCGTTCTCTGGAGTGATGAATCACGTTTCACCATCTGGCAGTCCGATGGACGAATCTGGGTTTGGCGGATGCCGGGTGAATGCTACCTGTCCCAATGTATAGTGCCAACTGTAAAGTTTGGTGGAGGAGGAATAGTGGTCTAGGGCTGTTTTTCATGGTTCGGGCTTGGCCCCTTAGTTACAGTGAAGGGAAATCTTAATGCTACAGCATACAATTACATTTTAAACTATTTTAAACTTTGTGGCAACAGTTTGGGGAAGACCCTTTCCTGTTTCAGCATGACAATGCCCCCGTGCAGAAACAAGGTCCATACAGAAATGGTTTGTCGAGATTGGTGTGGAAGAACTTGGCTGGCCTGACCTCAACCCCATTGAACACCTTTGAGATGGATTGGAACACCGACTACGAGACAGGCCTAATCGCCCAACATCAGTGCTGACCTCACTAATGCTCTTGTGGCTGAATGGAAGCAAGTCCCCGCAGCAATGTTCCAACATCTAGTGGATAGCCTTCCCAGAACAGTGGAGGCTGTCAAAGCAGCAATGGGGGACCAAATCCATATTAATGCCCATGATTTTGGAATAAGATGTTTGACGAGGAGTTGTGTTTATTAGCCCGTTTCTTTTCCTCAGTTACAAATGGAGAAGTTGGCCTCTAGGCATGCCATCTCTGAGCTGGTCAACTGGATATCTCTGATGGAGAATGTGATTGGAGAGGACGAAGAGAACATGAAAGGAGCAGTGGGTTCGACTGTCATCCAGGACTATCTACAGAAATACAAGGTAAGGAACAGAAAACTCACAGCTAGCACATTTGGTTCCTTGGAAGTTGTGGAAACAGACCGTTTTGGTTTCTCATTGGTTCTGTGAACGAAGCCATAAGTTTCCTTAATGGTAAAACAGAACGTTTTTTAAACTTAGGGGGATTTATTAATGTTCTGAAAATGGAAATTCAAGGTTATTTGAAGGTAAATAAGTTGTATTCTGAGAACATTCTCTAAATGTTGTGAATGTTTTTGAACAACATGTTAAGGTTAATTGGAGGTTTTTGAAGAACTTCCTTAAAACTTTCCCTGAATGTTTCCATAAGACTTTTAATAACACTGCTTAGTTTGTGTTAACCGTTTTGAACACCAAGCACACATGGACATTTATTTGCTTCTGCATTAATCATGCAAACACATTTTTTTATTTTATTGTGCCACAGTGTCAGTGAGATTTAACCCTATGACCTTCTGTTCTCTATCCATGGAATTAGTCTCCTGCACCACCAAGATTGCGCTATTATGCCATGTTTTTTTTACTCATACAAAGCTGTTCATTTTAGTCTATTCGAACAGACCCCATTTCAGTGGAAACAACACTCATTAAGATCAGGTGTCGCCAATTAGTGGTCACGGCCAACACACCTGAACACACTTAACAAGATAGAGGCTAGAGAGAGTTTTGTTGAGGCTGAAAACAAAATGTATGTTTTTAAATAACATTCTTAGAACGTTCTTTGAACGTTACTATTGTTTTCTTGAGGTTTTTATGGAACGTTTTCTTAATGTTCTGAAAACATGACTTTAAGTAGAACCGTGAGGAAACCTGCAGAAAACTTACTGAAATTCCCGCTGAAGAACATTGTTTCTTAATGTTCTCTGAACGTTCTGAGAACATGAACTTAAATAGAACCATGTGGAAACCTGTAGGGAACATTAAGTACACTGAAGTACTAAAATTCCCACAGAAGAACGCTGTTTCTTAACATTCTTGGAACTATTCGAGAATATTCCCAATGTCAAACCATTTGGAGAACGTTCCTAGAACATCACCAAAAAATGTATTAAATGTAACCATGATTTTCTAAGAAAATTACATTTTTTTTTGTCATGTTCCTTAAATGTGTTGAGAATGTTCCAAAGCTAAGCGACTATCATACATCTTTCATCATCATTAATTTCTCTCTTTATACTCACTCTAATAGATGAAGCAGGATACAAATGTCTGTTGGACAATAAAGTAATCTTCTTCTTCTCCCTGGTCTCTCTCTCTCTCCTTCCCCAGGGCTTCAGAGTTGATGTGAGCTGTAAGCAGCTGACGGTGTATTTTGTGAACCAGTCTGTGCTCCAGATCAGTGATCAGGATGTGGAGAGCAGGCGCAGCGACCAGACAGACTTTGCCGAGAAGCTGGGAGTAATGAACCGACGCTGGCAGTTACTACAGGGACTCATCACGGAGAGGGTGAGAGAGAGAATAAACCACTTTCAACCTCAACTTAAAATGTCTACTTTCAACTTTATTTGTTAGAGAGGGAAATTAGTTGTGCAACAAGATCACACATAAGAGAATAAACATACATGTAGCCTGATGCATTATGGGTATTCCAGAGCATGGTTAAACTTAAACCCCTGGCTATTACACCACAATCATATAAAAAAACAATCTCATATTAAAGCATATCTTTACGTATGACATCTCATTCACTGTGTGGCTCTTTGAATTATGTCAATGTAGAATTAATCTGCTTTCATTGTATTATATAATACAAACAAAGCCTGTTATGTGTTTCAGGGATTATTTAATTGTCTCAGTACATTATGTGACTCTGTGCTGTGTTGCGTGGTCAGGTCCAGTTCCTGGAGACTCTGCTGGAGGCCTGGTTGAACTATGAGAACAACATACAGGGCCTGAAGACCTGGCTGCTCACTCAGGAGGGGAGGCTGAAGAGGAAACCCAGGATAGAGGACCTAACCTCCGTACAGAACGCTCTCAATGACTGCCAGGTAGGAACATTCACTGCACTTTGTATTGGTTTATTAGATAAATCATATCTTGTTTTTGCTCATTTACAGTATATTATGTCTTTGGGTTTCAATCTGGATGTGCATTTTTTTAAATTAAGAATCTTGATCTTTGTCATGTTGATTGTAACCGCTCTCTGCTCCCTGATAGTAGTTTAACTACTAAATAAGTAGTTGCTCTGCTCTCTCTTTTCACTGCTTCTGCAGGAGATGGAGGAAAAGGTGAAGGAGAAGGAGGGTGAGGTGGAGCGGGTGGAGGAGCAGGCCTGTGCCCTCATCCAGAACAAAACCGACGAGGCCTGCGCTGTCGTCATGGAGACGCTCCAAGCTGTCAATCACACCTGGGCTAACCTGGACCACCTGGTAGGCGGAGCTATTTTATGGAGTGTAAATAATGTATTATTGGTCTGTGAGTTGTATGAGAGGTGTGATAATCACAGATGTAGCCCACTAAGTACTCCATACTCACCTATAACCACACACTCAGCTACTGCCCCATTATAACTACCTTTCACTCACTATGATGATCCCCTGTTGCAGAAGAACACTAAACACAACTGCAAAATGTATTAAGCTCCGTGGACAACTTTTTAAGTGTAACCCCTATTGTTCTACTTTTTAAGTGTAAACCCTATTGTTCTACTTTTTAAGTGTAAACCCCTATTGTTCTACTTTTTAAGTGTAAACCCCTATTGTTCTACTTTTTAAGTGTAAACCCTATTGTTCTACTTTTTAAGTGTAAACCCCTATTGTTCTACTTTTTAAGTGTAAACCCTATTGTTCTACTTTTTAAGTGTAAACCCTATTGTTCTACTTGTTAAGTGTAACCCCTATTGTTCTACTTTTTAAGTGTAACCCCCTATTGTTCTACTTTTTAAGTGTAAACCCCTATTGTTCTACTTTTTAAGTGTAAACCCTATTGTTCTACTTTTTAAGTGTAACCCCCTATTGTTCTACTTTTTAAGTGTAAACCCCTATTGTTCTACTTTTTAAGTGTAAACCCCTATTGTTCTACTTTTTAAGTGTAAACCCCTATTGTTCTACTTTTTAGGTGTAAACCCTATTGTTCTACTTTTTAAGTGTAAACCCCTATTGTTCTACTCCGTCTCTGCTCCACGCCAGATCGGCCAGCTGAAGATCAGCCTCGTGTCAGTGCTGGACCAGTGGAGTCTGTACAAGTTGTCCTCAGAGGAGATGAATGGCTACCTGATGGAGGGGAGGTACTCTGTGTCCCGTTTCCGCCTCCTCACCGGCTCCCTGGAGGCTGTACAGCTACAGGTGGAGAGTCTCCAGGTAATACCAGTATGAACAGGCTTTTACAAATGTATTTTTGTCTACCCTGTAGCCCAACACTTCTACATATTTGAGGGGGAGTGGAGGAGTGCACACTTCGGGAGAAATTTGGGCTAATGTGTTTGTGACTTGTGTTCTGTAGAGCCTACAGGAGGAACTGGAGAAGCAGGAGGGCAGTCTGAGGAAGTTTGGCTCTGTGACACACCAGCTGCTGAATGAGTGCCACCCGTCTGTGTCCGACTCCCTCAACAATACCCTGAAGGACGTCAACGCTAGGTTTGTTTGTTTATTTGAATCACTTTAAGACCACAATGGGGGCATATCTTCCAGCAGTCCATGAGTGGGTGAGAACCGTGACTTTTAAGTCTTCTGGTCTCAGGCAAGGTCATGTGATCATCGTTCCAAACCACCTGTGTTGTGCTCAGGTGGAGCAATCTCATCCATGATCAGTTGATCCAACAACAATAAGATTTTATTGATCCATTCATCAATGTATGTTGTGTCCAGGTGGAGCAGTCTCCTGGAAGAGATCTCAGAGCGTCTGAAGAGCAGCAAAGCCCTGCTACAGCTGTGGCAGCACTACAAGGAGCTGTATGGAAAGAGTAGCTCCAGTGTCCAGCTACAAGAGGAGCAGGCTGACCGACTCCTGGAGACCGCCTGCACCAAGGACATCACAGACGAGGAGGTCTCCACCTGGATCCAAGACTGCAGCGTGAGTGGGAATGGTGTTGGAATGACCGTTTTACACACGCACAGGACTCAGCATGGAGCTATATACTGTCAACCCCTATTAAGGCCTTTTTGCTAATATGGCCCACTATGAAAATAATTGTTGGAACACTTGAACCAGATGCACGTTTCAGGGTTTAATGCGCTAAACTTTCGGTCAACAATGATCCTTGTCAGAAATTTGACATTTGGTCATATAGCTTTGTGATAATAGATGTGTTCTGTTTTGGTGTATGGTGGTGTTTCTCCAGGAGTTGCTTCGTGCCCAGGCTCCAGTGAAGGCATCTCTACAGGTTATTCAGGAGCTAGGAGATCAGCTGAAGCAACAGGTGGACACCTCCACAGCATCCGCCGTCCAGTCAGACCACCTCTCTCTGACCCAGCGCCTCGCCACTGTGGAGCAGGCCCTCAGCAGACAGCTCACTACACTACAGGTACAGGGGGACTATAGGACGTGATTCACCTGATATATTTTACCAGTTGCTTACTCTATGATCCCAAAGACCTTGAGACATTAGTGTCTCATGCTACTGAGATCTTCTAAAGAATGTACTTTTCAGTTGCTTCATTGGCCATTGGTTCATGCCTTTTGACCAAGGATCCCTTGAACAATGTATGTATGTCTTAATGGGATATAATAAAGGATAATTGAATAAATACATCTCTTGTTTTCCTGCAGACGGGAGTCCAGGACTATGAGACCTTCAGTGAGCAGCTGGGTTCCTTAGGTCGCTGGATGGTGGAGGGAGAAGAGGCTCTGAAGATCCAGGATCCCAACAGTTCTTCTGACCTGTCCATCATACAGGACCGAATGGAGGAACTCAAGGTATGTCACTGTGATCTACAGTATCTAGCCACAATACTTTATATGACTGACTTCTCAATTAATTTCCTTGATTCCTTTTCTCATCTTCACTGATTGGAAAATATTTGACAGGTGAAAACAATATGGTGGAAACTCATTAGGCTAGCCTTTACATGGTCCGTTCTTTCAAATCAGAGCAATGAAGGAGAGGAAACAAGGAGAGGGTGGATTGTTAGACAATTGAGAAAGAGGCAGTGTCTCAAGGAAGTATTGATGTTACTGAGAGACTGCTGTTCTGTGCTGTTCTCCCTACAGAGACAGATCTTGAGATTCAGTAGCATGGCTCATGACCTGGAGCGTCTCAACGAGCTGGGCTACAGGCTTCCTCTGAACGACATTGAGATCAAACGCATGCAGAACCTTAACCGTAGCTGGTCTGCAGCCAACGCCCAAACCACTGAGAGGTTCAGGTAAGTTCATGAAAAACTTTGATCACATGAAATAACTTCAAAACCTTTTTTCAAAGAGATTAAGATTGGCTCAGTAAATAATTTGATGACATTGGGCAGGTATTTTGACTGTATCCTTAACTAGAATTGTGTTTCCCATTGATGTCAATTAATGATGTAAGCGAAAGTCCGAATTGCTCCCCATATTTCAACTCTGAATCGGGCCCTGAGTTATTTCAATGACTTGGTTTTTGGGTCTGATATTTTCGGTTGTTGGTCTCTCCTCAGCAAACTCCAGTCATTCCTGCTGCAGCAGCAGACGTTCCTGGAGAAGTGTGAGACGTGGATGGAGTTCCTGGTACAGACAGAGAAGAAGCTGGCCGTGGAGATCTCTGGGAACTACCAGAGTCTGATGGAGCAGCAGAGAGCGCACAAAGTAGGTGGTATAATTACATAATTTCAACCAGCGTTGCGTGCTGGGATTTGGGACGTCTGGATTCCATAGAGTCATCATAACTGCTATAATTGTCATGCAGGTGAATGAGGACCCAAAAGCGACTTGGCGAAAACAGAGTTTTTAATCCAGTAAGATACTTAACAAAACAAAAGGCATAATACTACTCGTAAAGACGAGAACAGACTGGAGACATGATCAAGAACTGCAGGTTGCCTCGGGAAGGCACTTGAACCTAGCAGACTCAGACACCTGCTCACCACGCAGCATCTGAGAGAAACACGACACGACAGGGCAAAACATAGACACAGCACGGTGAATATAGACAAGGATCCGACAGGGCAGGAACGGAAAACAAGGAGAGAAATAGGGACTCTAATCAGGGAAAAGGATCGGGAACAGGTGTGGGAAGACTAAATGATTGATTAGGGGAATAGGAACAGCTGGGAGCAGGAACGGAACGATAGAGAGAAGAGAGAGCGGGAGAGTGAGAGAGGGAGGGGGAGAGAGAGGGATAGAAAGAGGGAAAGAACCCAACAAGACCAGCAGAGGGAAACGAACAGAAGGGGAAGCACAGGGACAAGACATGACAATCAATGACAAAACATGACAGTACCCCCCCCACTCACCGAGCGCCTCCTGGCGCACTCGAGGAGGAATCCTGGCGGCAACGGAGGAAATCATCAATGAGTGAACGGTCCAGCACGTCCCGAGACGGAACCCAACTCCTCTCCTCAGGACCGTAACCCTCCCAATCCACTAAGTATTGGTGACCCCGTCCCCGAGAACGCATGTCCATGATCTTATGTACCTTGTAAATAGGTGCGCTCTCGACAAGGACGGGAGGGGGGGAGGGAAGACGAACGGGGGTGCGAAGAAAGGGCTTGACACAGGAGACATGGAAGACAGGATGGACGCGACGAAGATGTCGCGGAAGAAGCAGTCGCACAGCGACAGGATTGACGACCTGGGAGACACGGAACGGACCAATGAACCGCGGAGTCAACTTACGAGAAGCTGTCGTAAGAGGAAGGTTGCGAGTGGAAAGCCACACTCTCTGACCGCAACAATACCTTGGACTCTTAATCCTGCGTTTATTGGCGGCTCTCACAGTCTGTGCCCTGTAACGGCAAAGTGCAGACCTCACCCTCCTCCAGGTGCGCTCACAACGTTGGACAAACGCTTGAGCGGAGGGAACGCTGGACTCGGCAAGCTGGGAAGAGAATAGAGGAGGCTGGTAACCCAGACTACTCTGAAACGGAGATAACCCGGTAGCAGACGAAGGAAGCGAGTTGTGAGCGTATTCTGCCCAGGGGAGCTGTTCTGCCCAAGACGCAGGGTTTCTGAAAGAAAGGCTGCGTAGTATGCGACCAATCGTCTGATTGGCCCTCTCTGCTTGACCGTTAGACTGGGGATGAAACCCGGAAGAGAGACTGACGGACGCACCAATCAAACGACAGAACTCCCTCCAAAACTGTGACGTGAATTGCGGGCCTCTGTCTGAAACGGCGTCTAACGGGAGGCCATGAATTCTGAACACATTCTCGATAATGATTTGTGCCGTCTCCTTAGCGGAAGGAAGTTTAGCGAGGGGAATGAAATGTGCCGCCTTAGAGAACCTATCGACAACCGTAAGAATCACAGTCTTCCCCGCAGACAAAGGCAGACCGGTAATGAAGTCTAGGGCGATGTGAGACCATGGTCGAGAAGGAATGGGGAGCGGTCTGAGACGACCGGCAGGAGGAGAGTTACCCGACTTAGTCTGCGCGCAGTCCGAACAAGCAGCCACGAAACGGCGCGTGTCACGCTCCTGAGTCGGCCACCAAAAGCGCTGGCGAATAGACGCAAGAGTGCCTCGAACACCGGGATGACCAGCTAACTTGGCAGAGTGAGCCCACTGAAGAACAGCCAGACGAGTGGAAACAGGAACGAAAAGGAGGTTACTAGGACAAGCGCGCGGCGACGCAGTGTGCGTGAGTGCTTGCTTAACCTGTCTTTCAATTCCCCAGACTGTCAACCCGACAACACGCCCATAAGGAAGAATCCCCTCGGGATCAGTAGAAGCCACAGAAGAACTAAACAGACGGGATAAGGCATCAGGCTTGGTGTTCTTGCTACCCGGACGGTAAGAAATCACAAACTCGAAACGAGCGAAAAACAACGCCCAACGAGCTTGACGGGCATTAAGTCGTTTAGCAGAACGGATGTACTCAAGGTTCTTATGGTCTGTCCAAACGACAAAAGGAACGGTCGCCCCCTCCAACCACTGTCGCCATTCGCCTAGGGCTAAGCGGATGGCGAGCAGTTCACGGTTACCCACATCATAGTTGCGCTCAGATGGCGACAGGCGATGAGAAAAATAAGCGCAAGGATGAACCTTATCGTCAGACTGGAAGCGCTGGGATAGAATGGCTCCCACGCCTACCTCTGAAGCGTCAACCTCGACAATGAATTGTCTAGTGACGTCAGGAGTAACGAGGATAGGAGCGGACGTAAAACGTTCTTTTAGAAGATCAAAAGCTCCCTGGGCGGAACCGGACCACTTAAAACACGTCTTGACAGAAGTAAGAGCTGTGAGAGGGGCAGCAACTTGACCGAAATTACAAATGAAACGCCGATAGAAATTAGCGAAACCTAAAAAGCGCTGCAACTCGACACGTGACCTTGGAACGGGCCAATCACTGACAGCTTGGACCTTAGCGGAATCCATCTGAATGCCTTCAGCGGAAATAACGGAACCGAGAAAAGTAACGGAGGAGACATGAAAAGAGCACTTCTCAGCCTTTACGTAGAGACAATTCTCTAAAAGGCGCTGTAGAACACGTCGAACGTGCTGAACATGAATCTCGAGTGACGGTGAAAAAATCAGGATATCGTCAAGATAGACAAAAACAAAGATGTTCAGCATGTCTCTCAGAACATCATTAACTAATGCCTGAAAAACAGCTGGCGCATTGGCGAGACCAAACGGCAGAACCCGGTACTCAAAATGCCCTAACGGAGTGTTAAACGCCGTTTTCCACTCGTCCCCCTCTCTGATGCGCACGAGATGGTAAGCGTTACGAAGGTCCAACTTAGTAAAGCACCTGGCTCCCTGCAGAATCTCGAAGGCTGATGACATAAGGGGAAGCGGATAACGATTCTTAACCGTTATGTCATTCAGCCCTCGATAATCCACGCAGGGGCGCAGAGTACCGTCCTTCTTCTTAACAAAAAAGAACCCCGCCCCGGCCGGAGAGGAAGAAGGCACTATGGTACCGGCGTCAAGAGACACAGATAAATAATCCTCGAGAGCCTTACGTTCGGGAGCCGACAGAGAGTATAGTCTACCCCGAGGAGGAGTGGTCCCCGGAAGGAGATCAATACTACAATCATACGACCGGTGAGGAGGAAGGGAGTTGGCTCGGGACCGACTGAAGACCGTGCGCAGATCATGATATTCCTCCGGCACTCCTGTCAAATCGCCAGGTTCCTCCTGAGAAGTGGGGACAGAAGAAATGGGAGGGATGGCAGACATTAAACACTTCACATGACAAGAAACGTTCCAGGATAGGATAGAATTACTAGACCAATTAATAGAAGGATTATGACATACTAGCCAGGGATGACCCAAAACAACAGGTGTAAAAGGTGAACGAAAAATCAAAAAAGAAATAGTCTCACTGTGGTTACCAGATACTGTGAGAGTTAAAGGTAGTGTCTCAAATCTGATACTGGGAAGATGACTACCATCTAAGGCAAACATGGGCGTAGGCTTGTCTAACTGTCTGAAAGGAATGTCATGTTTCCGAGCCCATGCTTCGTCCATGAAACAACCCTCAGCCCCAGAGTCAATCAAGGCACTACATGTAGCACCCGAACCGGTCCAGCGTAGATGGACCGACATAGTAGTACAGGATCTAGATGAAGAGACCTGAGTAGTAGCGCTCACCAGTAGCCCTCCGCTTACTGATGAGCTCTGGCCTTTAACTGGACATGAATTGACAAAATGTCCATCAAATCCGCAATAGAGGCACAGGCGGTTGGTGATCCTCCGTTCCCTCTCCTTAGTCGAGATGCGAATCCCTCCCAGCTGCATGGGCTCAGTCTCTGAGCCAGAGGAGGGAGATGGTTGCGATGCGGAGCAGGGAAACACCGTTGATGCGAGCTCTCTTCCACGAGCCCGGTGACGAAGATCTACCCGTCGTTCTATGCGGATGGCGAGAGCAATCAAAGAGTCCACATCTGAAGGAACCTCCCGGGAGAGAATCTCATCCTTAACCACTGCGTGGAGTCCCTCCAGAAAACGAGCGAGCAGCGCCGGCTCGTTCCACTCACTAGAGGCAGCAAGAGTGCGAAACTCAATAGAGTAATCCGTTATGGATCGATCACCTTGGCATAGGGAAGCCAGGGCCCTAGAAGCCTCCCTACCAAAAACTGAACGGTCAAAAACCCGAATCATCTCCTCTTTAAAGTTCTGGTATTTGTTAGAGCAATCAGCCCTTGCCTCCCAGATAGCTGTGCCCCACTCTCGAGCCCGGCCAGTAAGGAGTGAAATGACGTAAGCAACCCGAGCTCTCTCTCTAGAGTATGTGTTGGGTTGGAGAGAGAACACAATCTCACACTGGGTGAGAAAGGAGCGGCACTCAGTGGGCTGCCCGGAGTAGCAAGGTGGGTTATTAACCCTAGGTTCTGGAGGCTCGGCAGGCCAGGAAGTAACAGGTGGCACGAGACGAAGACTCTGGAACTGTCCAGAGAGGTCGGAAACCTGAGCGGCCAGGTTCTCCACGGCATGGCGAGCAGCAGACAATTCCTGCTCGTGTCTGCCGAGCATGGCTCCTTGGATCTCGACGGCAGTGTTACGAACGTCTGTAGTCGCTGGGTCCATTCCTTGGTCGGATCCTTCTGTCATGAAGGTGAATGAGGACCCAAAAGCGACTTGGCGAAAACAGAGTTTTTAATCCAGTAAGATACTTAACAAAACAAAAGGCATAATACTACTCGTAAAGACGAGAACAGACTGGAGACATGATCAAGAACTGCAGGTTGCCTCGGGAAGGCACTTGAACCTAGCAGACTCAGACACCTGCTCACCACGCAGCATCTGAGAGAAACACGACACGACAGGGCAAAACATAGACACAGCACGGTGAATATAGACAAGGATCCGACAGGGCAGGAACGGAAAACAAGGAGAGAAATAGGGACTCTAATCAGGGAAAAGGATCGGGAACAGGTGTGGGAAGACTAAATGATTGATTAGGGGAATAGGAACAGCTGGGAGCAGGAACGGAACGATAGAGAGAAGAGAGAGCGGGAGAGTGAGAGAGGGAGGGGGAGAGAGAGGGATAGAAAGAGGGAAAGAACCCAACAAGACCAGCAGAGGGAAACGAACAGAAGGGGAAGCACAGGGACAAGACATGACAATCAATGACAAAACATGACAATAATGCAATAATTACTGTTATGTCACTTCCCAAGATGCTCTTACTCTGATCTGAAATCTGAATGTGTTTTCTCCACAGCTATTTCAGGCTGAGATGTTCAGCCGTCAGCAGATCCTCCACTCTATAATCAGTGATGGCCAGAGGATGCTGGCGCAGGGACAGGTGGATGACAGGTACAGTACACTGCCTCATTGTGTAAAGTGTGTTGATACACATATCATGACACTCATATGATGCACTTTTAAAAAAACTTGACTTAACTTGACGTGTACTTGGCTCTTATCATTCACAAAGCTGTAGATGAGTGCCTTGGTATAAACTTGATCATTATTGTCTGCTTTGTATGAGTCCTCTACAGCAGGTTCCAGGGTTCATAATCAAACCTTGATGATGAGTGGATTATTTGAATCAGCTGTGTAGTGCTAGGGCAAAGAACAAAACCTGCACCCAGAAGGGGCCCAGGACCTAGATTGGGAAAACCTGGTGTACAGTATATCCATCTAATTCAGTTCTTATCTTGCCTGTAAATGTCCTCTCTCTCCTGCAGGGATGAATTCAACCAGAAGTTGTTGCTGTTGAGTAACCAGTGGCAGGGCGTTGTGCGTCGCGCCCAGCAAAGGCAGGGTATCATCGACAGCCTGATCCGCCAGTGGCAACGTTACAGGGATATGTCAGAGAAGCTGAGGAAATGGCTAGTGGACATCTCACACCCCGCCGAGGCCCTACTGGCTGGGGCGCCCGTACCCCTGCAGCAGGCCAGATCCATGCTGGATGCAGTTCAGGTATTTTAGGCTCAACTAACTCTGATGACCTCTTGACCCTAGCTAGCTACCTTCTTCTTGGTGATATAAAACTTGTGACTATTTATACCAAAACTCACTCTCTGACGACTGTGTCGAATGGGACTACCTTTTTTCACCCTGCACAAATATGACTTTGGAGATGGAGAGATATTTAATGGATAACAGTATAGTACTTATCCTCAAATGGCAATATCTTCACCCTTTCAGCTGTACCGGGGAACAAGGCAAGGCTGACACCTATCCCCTTTATTGTTTGCTATCACGTTAGAGCCATTGATAAGGGTTAGAGTTAGGATCAGGGTTATGCTCTAAATATCCTGATATATTCCTATGTCTCTGTTATCCCAGTTGAAGGATAAGGTTCTGTAGGGGCAGCAGGGCAGCTACATCCTAACAGTGGAGTGTTAGGGCAGTGGTATTCAAAGTCAATAAATGTAATGAATTGAAGGTTATTTGTTCATGTCAAATTTAAATGTGTTTTAAGGTTGTGTCATTAGATACCGTTGAAAACATTTAAATATCACTGAATTAGGGTCAGGGTTACGTTCTAACTGTCCAGCCTCTGTGTTCCTCCAGCTGAAAGAGAAGGTCCTACAGCGACAGCAGGGCTCTAACATCCTGACGGTGGATGGTTAGGATCAGTGTTAATGCTATGTGCTGACTTTCCAGTATCCCCTGTTATCCCAGATAAAGGAGAAGGTCCTACAGCGACAGCAGGGCTCTTACATCCTGACAGTAGAAGCTGGGAAGCAGCTGCTCCTATCTGCAGACAGCAGGGCAGAGGTGTCTCTGCAGGGAGAGCTCACAGACATCCAGGAACGCTGGAGACACGCCACCATCTGCCTGGAGGAACAGAGGCGTGAGCTGGACAAGCTGGACAAGGTACACTGCACCAAACTGTACATTAGTTGTACCTTTACACACCGTTAGCTGTTCCTTTAAATACACCGTTAGCTGTTCCTTTAAACACACCGTTAGCTGTTCCTTTAAACACACCTTTAGCTGTTCCTTTAAACACACCTTTAGCTGTTCCTTTAAACAACCTTTTCCTGGTTGCTAAAATTCAAATAGTTTGCCTAATTTCAGTTTATGTGACAAAACAAGCAATATATAGTGTAGAGAGTCATTGTAAAACTCTGTGAGATATATTTTAAGTTACCAAAAATATTGTATTTTCAGCTGTTTGAAGCTAGTGTGCAAAACCGCACATAGAACTTTAAACACACCGTTAGCTTTTCCTTTAAACACACCTTTAGCTGTTCCTTTAAACACACCTTTAGCTGTTCCTTTAAACACACCTTTAGCTGTTCCTTTAAACACACCGTTAGCTGTTCCTTTAAACACACCGTTAGCTGTTCCTTTAAACACACCTTTAGCTGTTCCTTTAAACACACCTTTAGCTGTTCCTTTAAACACACCTTTAGCTGTTCCTTTAAACACACCGTTAGCTGTTCCTTTAAACACACCGTTAGCTGTACCTTTAAACACACCTTTAGCTGTTCCTTTAAACACACCTTTAGCTCTTCCTTTAAACACACCTTTAGCTGTTCCTTTAAACACACCGTTAGCTGTTCCTTTAAACACACCGTTAGCTGTACCTTTAAACACACATTTAGCTTTCCTTTAAACACACCGTTAGCTGTTCCTTTAAACACACCTTTAGCTGTTCCTTTAAACACACCGTTAGCTGTTCCTTTAAACACACCTTTAGCTGTTCCTTTAAACACACCTTTAGCTGTTCCTTTAAACACACCGTTAGCTGTTCCTTTAAACACACCTTTAGCCCTTCCTTTAAACACACCTTTAGCTGTTCCTTTAAACACACCATTAGCTGATCCTTAAAACACACCTTTAGCTCTTCCTTTAAACACACCATTAGCTGTTCCTTTAAACACACCGTTAGCTGTTCCTTTAAACACACCGTTAGCTGTTCCTTTAAACACACCTTTAGCCGTTCCTTTAAACACACCGTTAGCTGTTCCTTTAAACACACCGTTAGCTGTTCCTTTAAACACACCGTTAGCTTTTCCTTTAAACACACCTTTAGCTCTTCCTTTAAACACACCGTTAGCCGTTCCTTTAAACACACCGTTAGCTGTTCCTTTAAACACACCTTTAGCCGTTCCTTTAAACACACCGTTAGCTGTTCCTTTAAACACACCGTTAGCTGTTCCTTTAAACACAACGTTAGCTTTTCCTTTAAACACACCTTTAGCTCTTCCTTTAAACACACCGTTAGCTGTTCCTTTAAACACACCGTTAGCTCTTCCTTTAAACACACCTTTAGCTGTTCCTTTAAACACACCGTTAGCTGTTCCTTTAAACACACCGTTAGCTGTTCCTTTAAACACACCGTTAGCTGTACCTTTAAACACACCTTTAGCTGTTCCTTTAAACACACCTTTAGCTCTTTCTTTAAACACACCTTTAGCTGTTCCTTTAAACACACCGTTAGCTGTTCCTTTAAACACACCGTTAGCTGTTCCTTTAAACACACCGTTAGCTGTACCTTTAAACACACCTTTAGCTTTCCTTTAAACACACCGTTAGCTGTTCCTTTAAACACACCTTTAGCTGTTCCTTTAAACACACCGTTAGCTGTTCCTTTAAACACACCTTTAGCTGTTCCTTTAAACACACCTTTAGCTGTTCCTTTAAACACACCTTTAGCTCTTCCTTTAAACACATCGTTAGCTGTACCTTTAAACACACCTTTAGCTGTTCCTTTAAACACACCTTTAGCTCTTCCTTTAAACACACCTTTAGCTCTTCCTTTAAACACACCTTTAGCTCTTCCTTTAAACACACCGTTAGCTGTTCCTTTAAACACACATCTAGTGGAACTCCTAGGCAGTGCAACATCATCAATATCTCAAGGGGATTTCATTGGGGACTCTGGTGAATACATACAAAGCTCAGATTTCTCACTTCCTGTTTTGATTTCTCCTCAGGATTTTGCCTGCCATATGAGTTCTGTTATACTCACAGACATCATTCAAACAGTTTTTAGAAACTTTAGAGTGTTTTCTATCCAATACTAATAATAATATGCATATATTAGCAACTGAGACTGAGGAGCAGGCCGTTTACTTTGGGCAACTTATTCAT
Organism: Oncorhynchus gorbuscha; assembly: GCF_021184085.1. NCBI lineage: Eukaryota > Metazoa > Chordata > Actinopteri > Salmoniformes > Salmonidae > Oncorhynchus > Oncorhynchus gorbuscha. Next base: position 88,700,831 of record NC_060182.1, read on the forward strand.
CCAAGCTACTCAATACTGCCCCCCAGCCATAAGAAGTTAAACACAAATTTAGCTCTACGTTTGATTGATTTATTGATGATTGATACCTAATTGTGAACACAACAAGGTAGTGACACATTGTGCCTGTATGTCATCTACAGGACTGGGAGACATGTGAGAGAGGCATCGAGGGTTCTCTGGAGAAGCTGAGGGAGTTCAAACGGCAGTTCTCTCAGTCCCTCCCTGATCACCACGAGGACTTGCAAGTGGAACAGATGCGATGCAAGGTAACTTTAGATCTGCAACCTGCTCAATACAGCTCATGGAGACACATACTGAAGTGACTCATATACCATCTAACATAATACATTTTATTTGTGTTTATTTTGCCTTTATTTTAAAAAATACAAGATAGTATTAGTACCATGTTTTTCCTTCACTCAGAATCACCTTTATCCGCCAAGTACATTTACATATACTGTGAATTTGAACTGGTGAAGTGATGCTGACATCGCCTTACAATAAGCAGAATACACAGACAGAATATAGACAAAAGAATGTACACTTAATCTGCTGATCACGGCAGCCTGTCACTCCAATGACCTACACTACCGTTCAAAAGTGGGGTCACTTAGAAACGTCCTCAACTGGCAGCTTCATTAAATAGTACCCGCAAAACACCAGTCTCAACATCAACAGTGAAGAGGCGACTCCGGGATGCTGGCCTTCTAGGCAGAGTTGCAAAAGCCATATCTCAGACTGGCCAATAAAAAGAAAAGATTAAGATTGGCAAAGAACACAGACACTGGACAGAGGAGCTCTGCCTAAAAGGCCAGCATCCCGGAGTCGCCTCTTCACTGTTGACGTCGAGACTGGTGTTTTGCGGGTACTATTTAATGAAGCTGCCAGTTGAGGATTTGCAGGATATGCAAAAAAATATATATATATTTGTAAGGCGTCTGTTTCTTAAACTAGACACTCTAATGTACTTGTCCTCTTGCTCAGTTGTGCACCGGGGCCTCACACTCCTCATTCTATTCTGGTTAGAGACAGTTTGCGCTGTTCTGTGAAGGGAGTAGTACACAGCATTATACGTGATGTTCAGTTTCTTGGCAATTTCTCGCATGGAATAGCCTTCATTTCTCAGAGCAAGAATAGACTGATGAGTTTCAGAAGAAAGAAATTTGTTTCTGGCCATTTTGAGCCTGTAATCGAACCCACAAATGCTGATGCTCCAGATACTCAACTAGTCTAAAGAAGGCCAGTTTTAATGCTTCTTTAATCAGAACAACAGTTTTCAGCTGTGCTAACATAATTGCAAAAAGGTTTTCTAATGATCAATTAGCCTTTTAAAATGATAAACTTGGATTAGCTAACACAGCATGTCATTGGAACACAGTAGTGATGGTTGCTGATCAGAACAACAATGGGCCTCTGTATGCCTATGTAGATATTTCATAAACAAATCTGCCGTTTGTCATTTACAACATTATTTACAACATCATAAATACATGTCTACAGTGTATTTCTGATCAATTTGATGTTATTTTAATGGACAAAAAAAAAGTGCTTTTCTTTGAAAAACATGGACAATTCTAAGTGACCCCAAACTTTTGAACGGTAGTGTACCTATTATGTCTATCACATGTTCAGTACTGCACAGAGCAGTAAAACAGCTCCTGGCATCCGTGGGGAATGTTGGAAGAATGTTGAAGGAATGTCGTGATGTAATAAGATCAAACCCATTGAGGTGCCGATTGAGTTTTCTGTAATTACATCAGTTAAATATGCCTTCAAACCAAGGTGTTCTGCATCTGCTATGGTCATTATGGCTAAGAATAAACCTGCTTTAGGTCAACGAAAGTATCTGATAACATTCTCTTCTCCCATGACCAGGACTTGGAGAAGACGTTTGACGGCTGGACAGAAGACCTAGCCCACCTGACGGTGCTGAGGGAGTCCCTGTCTAGCTACATCAGTGCTGAGGACCTGTCTGTTCTACAGGAACGCATGGAGCTTCTGCACCGCCAGTGGGAGGAGATCTGTCACCAGGTACTATATGGCTGTTGAATATGTTGCTGTACAGTGTACGGCTGCCAGCATGGCAGCACGGTTTGAATCCAGCCCACTGCTCTTTCAGCACTCTCTCTCCTCCCTTTCACGACTATTTCTCTATATCAAATCAACACACATATACATAAATATATGTTAATGTTAGGAGAAGCAGACTCTGCCAAAATACAGATCCTGTATCTTAATTTGAGAAGGTTCCACACAACAGGACAATAATCCTGCAGCAAAAGGAAAAGTATATTGTTATGTGGATTATAATTAACATAATATTTTTTTTATAGGGGTTGATACAATAAAGTCTGACATTTTCAAGTGGAGATTACAAACTTTAGAAGCATTTTTATACCTTGAATACACTACAAGTTTGCATTTGTTGATGTGTAGGAAAATTCCTTCAGCAACAGGATGATCAAATTAAGATACAGTAATATATGCCATTTTAGCAGACGCTTTTATCCAAAGCGACTTACAGTCATGTGTGCATACATTCTACGTATGGGTGGTCCCGGGGATTGAACCCACTACCCTGGCGTTACAAGCGCCATGCTCTACCAACTGAGCTACAGAACCCCATACAGCACCTGTAGGTGGCGTGTCTGGCAACAGAGACAAGAGCAGTCATTTTAAGTTGTAATGACATGTGGTCCCGATGCTCCACTACATACAGTAGGACAAGGGTAAATCTTTCAGGCTTGCACTGACTAAATTGTGGAATTTTAGTCATTTAGCAGACGCTTATCCAGAGCAACTATGGTTAAGTGCCTTGCTCAAGGGCGCATCAACAGATGTTTCACCTAGTCGCAAGAGAGTTGGCAAGAGAGCAGAAACAGATCTGGCAACCAGGCTCGGCACTGGGCCGTATGCAAATGTAGAAAGGGGTATGCGTGCATCTAAGTCTGAGGTAGAGAGAAATCTCAATACAGAACAGTGCAGGATGCCTCCCCCTTCAAACAACATCCAGTGTTTTATATGAGTATGTTGACCAGAGACCAGCTAGTGACAGGAAACACTGTGCTAGATCTATTATGTCAAATAAACAACTCTAGACATCTACTGCTGCAGTAACTCTTCATTGCGTTTCTGCTAAATCTATGCATATTACCTCGCACCGGTAGTTGTGTATGTTTATTTTTTATGGGGAAAAGTTAATTATTTATCTGTGCAGCTAACAATTATCCTTACCATGGTGAATTACTCATAAATTAGTATTTATGTATTTACAATGTGTGAGTTTCAATGTATCTGTATCTTGCTGTCTCTTTCTCTCCATAGCTATCCCTGCGGCAGCAGCAGGTGGGTGAGAAGCTGAGTGAGTGGGCTGTGTTTAAGGAGAAGAACAGGGAGCTCAGTGATTGGCTTACCCAAATGGAGAGCAAGGTCTCTCAGAATGGAGACGTCAGAATCGAGGAGATGATCGAGAAGCTACGCAAGGTAAACACCAACAGAAACTTAACCTACAGTATGCATAACTTTTCATTCATGTTTTAGTTTTAGACAGATATCCCATTGAACTGTACTACTGTACTCTACTCTAATCTGATCGGTTATACTCTACTCAGATCTACAGTACTCTACTCTGTTATACTCTACTCTGTTAGACTCTACCCTGATCTACTCTACTGTACTCTGTTATACTCTACTCTGTTATACTCTACTCTGATCTACTCTACTGTACTCTGTTATACTCTACTCTGTTAGACTCTACCCTGATCTACTCTACTGTACTCTGTTATACTCTACTCTGTTATACTCTACTCTGATCTACTCTACTGTACTCTGTTATACTCTACTCTGTTATACTCTACTCTGATCTACTCTACTGTACTCTGTTATACTCTACTCTGATCTACTCTACTCTAGGAATACAGGCTTGTGTTATAATTTGTTGTGGCAGTTGATCGCTCTTTCAATAGTATTTCATTCCAAATATACCATTAGTTTTCCACTGGGTCTGACTACTGTATTTCCGCTGTACTCAAACCGCTCTAAAGTGTGTCTATCCCTCCTCTCTCAGGACTACTATGAGGAGATAGCGGTAGCTCAGGAGAACAAGCAGCAGCTGTACCAGCTGGGGGAGAGACTGGCCAAGGCCAGCCATGAGAACAAGGCATCTGAGATAGAACACAAACTCAGCATGGTGGGCGAGCGCTGGCAACACCTGCTGGACCTCATTGGAGCCAGGTAAGGATACTACGGCTGTCTGTGTGTGGGAAAGGAAGTACATGGACACACTGTACACACACTTGTGTCCCAAAGGGCCATTGGCATTAATGTTTGCCTTGATGCAACCTTTTCCTTGGCTGTCAGAGACACTCTGGCTTTCTCAGTGTACGGTACTTAGCACAATCTGTACTCAATGTGACTTCTTGGTTAAATTAAATAAAAACAATGAGTGGAAAGAAGAGATTTAATGACATTGTTAAATGTTTGTTAATTGTCTTTAGGTGCTTTATCACCAGGAATCTACTGCGTTGTGTATGTTTTTCTAAAACAACTATTGTGTATCCCACTGGCAGGTTGAAGAAACTGAGGGAGACTCTGGTGGCAGTGCAGCAGCTGGATAAGAACATGATTAGTCTGCGGTCCTGGCTGACCCACATAGAGACCGAGCTGTCCAGACCCATCCTATACGACACCTGTGACTCCCAGGAGATACAGCGGAAGCTGGACCTGCAGCAGGTAAATACTGTGTCAGACCTGGTGGTCTGTTTATGTTGTCTCACAAACTCCTTGTCACTGCAACGGTCATACAGATGTAGTATCTTAATTTCAGAAAGATTTCTACAGCAGGAAAATAATTCTGCAGCAACAGCTAATGTGAATTATTATGTGGATTGTTATTAATGAAATGTTTTGAAAGGGCTGATACATTTTTCATAAGGACAAATTAAGTCTGGCATTTTAGAGTGTAAATTATGAACTTTAGAAGCCTTTTTAAACACACTACAAGTTCTCATTTCCTGCTGTGCAGGAACTTTCTTAGCAACAAAAGAGTGATCAAATTAGATCCTACATCTGTAGCAGTTGGTAAGACAGCACAAACAGACCTGGGACCACCAGGCTACCTCATCAGTGGGCTGTAGGTACTTTGAAACACATTGTAACATACACCCCTGGTATAGCTATTGATACATGAAAAAAAGGAAGAGACGCACACTCTAGGAGGTCAGATGCAATAATTTAATAACCTAATTTTGACAGACAAGCTGTCTTCATCAGGGTATAATGACAAACACTGCGGGGTGAATAGTTTATAAATTGTTAAAGAACACACACAGGTGTCTGTAATCATGGCCGGGTGTGGCCTGATATCATTGGTTAATTCTCAGATATAAGAACTTACAAAAACATGAATAGCTTACGATAATAGATACAATTTGACTACATAAGCCTACAAACATTTATAATGAACAGCAAAATCATAATAATCACAAGAATGGCTTCAGATCAAAGTCTACGTTGAGACCGAAGGGAGCAAGGGTTTTTAAATTAAAGATCCAGGCAGCCTCTCATTTTAACAATAAATTGTCAAGGTCACCCCCTCTCCTAGGGAGGGTGACATGTTTGATGGCCATATAACGTAGGGGCGAAATCGAGTGGTTTGCTTCCAAAAAGTGGGCCGCCACTGATACAGCTACATAATCAATAACAATTGTTTATGTTGATATTTTATTGATCCCTGTTTAGTTCCCAGCAGACAGGCTTATAGACAGTACAATAGAGGTAGGCTTATTGAAAAGTCTTAGTAGGCTTCTTGATTCTAAAAAAGATTAAAGATCAACATCCTCTTTCTGTACCATAATATAAGATAACATCCTTCCATGTTTCTCTCCGTCCACCCAGGAGCTTCAGCGTGACATCGAGAAGCACAGCACAAGTGTGGCGTCTGCGTTGAACCTGTGTGAGGTGTTGTTACACGACGGTGACGTCTGTGCCACGGACACAGAGTGTGATTCCATCCAGCAGACCACCAGGAACCTGGACCGCCGTTGGAGGAGAATCTGTGCCCTGTCCATGGAGAGGAGGCTCAAGTACGAGACACGCTAAATTTAGGATTTAGGCGCTGTAGTTTCTAAAGTAGTCACAATTTTTAATTTCAAGACTATCGACAAGTGCAGTAATGTAATTCTAGGTTTGGTACATTTGGAAACATGTACTTGTGATATAGGCTCTCACCACAACTTAAAGTGTCCATATGGTTTTAATGTGTAAGGATTGAAGAGACATGGCGTTTATGGCAGGAGATCATAGAAGACTTTATGCGTTTTGAGGAGTGGCTAGTGACCTCAGAGAAGACCGCTGCTCTACCCAACTCTTCAGGAGTACTGTACACAGTGGCCAAGGAAGAACTCAAGAAGTTTGAGGTACAGACATGCTACCACAGACCACCTAGTCCTACTTGGATATAACCACTATATTCTCCTTTCATATACAGTACATACAATGCATTCGGGAAAGTATTCAGACCCATTGCCTTTTTCCTCATTTTGTTTACGTTACAGCCTTATTCTAAAATAGATTACATTTATTTGATCAATCTACACACAATACCCTATAATGACAAAAACGAATGCAGGTTTTTAGAAATGTTTGCAAATGTATAAATAAATAAAAACAGAAACACCTTATTTACATAAGCATTCAGACCCTTTGAGATCCTGTTTCCATTGATCATCCTTGAGATATTTCTACAACTTGATTGGAGTCCGCCTGTGGTAAATTCATTTGATTGGACATGATTTGGAAAAGGCACATACAGTTGAAGTCGGAAGATTACATACACTTAGGTTGGAGTCATTATAACTAGGTTTTCAACCACTCCACAAATTTCTTGTTAACAAGCTATAGTTTTGGCAAGTCGGTTAGGACATCTTCTTTGTGCATGACACAAGTAATTTCTCCAACAATTGTTTACAGACAGATTATTTCACTTATAATTCACTGTATCACAATTCCAGTGGGTCATAAGTTTACATACACTAAGTTGACTGTTCCTTTAATCAGCTTGGAAAATTCCAGAAAATGATGGCATGGCTTTAGAAGCTTCTGGTGGGCTAATTGACATCATTTGAGTCAATTGGAGGTGTACCTGTGGAAATATTTCAAGGCCTACCTTCACACTCAGTGCCTCTTTGCTTGACATCATGGGAAAATCAAAAGAAATCAGCCAAGATCTCAGAAAATAAATTGTAGACCTCCACAAGTCTGGTTCATCCTTGGGAGCAATTTCCAAACGCTTGGAGGTACCACGTTCATCAGTACAAACAATAGTACGCAAGTATAAACACCATGGGACCACGCAGCCACCATACCGCTCAGGAAGGAGACGCGTTCTGTCTCCTAGATCCCAGAATAACAGCAAAGGACCTTGTGAAGATGCTGGAGGAAACAGGTACAAAAGTATCTATATCCACAGTAAAACGAGTCCTATATTGACATAACCTGAAAGGCCGCTCAGCAAGGAAGAAGCCACTGCTCCGAAACCGCCATAAAAAAAAGCCAGATCACAGTTTGGAACTGCACATGGGGACAAAGATCGTATTTTTGGGAGAAATTGTTTCTGGTCTGATGAAACAAAAATAGAACTGTTTGACCATAATGACTATCGTTATGTTTGGAGTAAAAAGGGGGAGGCTTGCAAGCCGAAGAACACTATCCCAACCATGAAGCACGGGGGTGGCAGCATCATGTTGAGGGGGTGCTTTGCTGCAGGAGGGACTGGTGCACTTCACAGAACAGCAAAAAGACTAGAGGCTGTAATCGCTGCCAAATGTGCTTCAACAAAGTACTGAGTAAAGGGTCTGAATACTTAGGTACATTTGCAAACATTTCTGAAAACCTATTTTTTTTGTCTTTATGGGTTATTGTGTGTAGATTGATGAGGGGGGGAAAACTAGTAATACATTTCAGAATAAGGGTGTGAGGTAACAATGTGGAAAAAGTCAAGTGGTCTGAACACTTCAGAATGCACTTTACATGGACAAAACTCATAACTCATCCCTGAGTAATACATTTATCAATTAAATGGTCAATGAAATTTTCAAGCAACTTGTCTCTTTTTGATTCTAAATGTGTTGGTTATATTTGTGTGTGTTCCAGGCATTTCAGTGTCAGTCCCATGAGAGCCTGACCCAGCTGGAGACGATCAATAAACAGTACCGCCGTCTGGCCAGGGAGAACCGCACAGACTCCTCCTGTCGCCTCCGGGAAATGTCCCACGACGGGAACCAGCGCTGGGATAACCTGCAGAAGAGGGTGGCCTCCATCCTCCGCAGGCTCAAGGTACAGAGTCACATCCAGAGTAGGCCTCGTTGAGCAACTGTAACACAACAGAAAGTATGGTGTATATAGTCCAATCCCACTTGGCACACATTGGCTGAATCAACGTTGTTTCCACGTCATTTCAATTAAATTACTTTGAACCAATGTAGAATAGACGTTGAATTGATGTTTGTGCCCAGTGGGATTCTACACTCCCGAGGGTTGGTACTGCTCTCAGAAAGAAACTATACCAGCAAGGAAGTCATTTCATTGGTTCTAGTCGGCAGAATCATGTGGAGTGTCTGCACAAAGTTCCAGATCAAAGAAAAACATTTGTTTTGCTGCAAGAGATGTGTACGCTGAAGCATCTCTTTATGATTTCTCCAGCACTTTGTCAGTCAGCGTGAGGAGTTTGAGACGGCCAGAGACAGCGTCGTGGTGTGGCTCACCGAGATGGACCTGCAGCTCACCAACATTGAACACTTCTCAGAGTGTGACATCCGAGCCAAGATCAAACAGCTACGGGTAAGGATGGCCTCTTTACACAAGTGATTATTGTTCTCTCAAAATCCTACATATTTTTCCGCTCTTCAATAATCGACTATACTATGAATTCTATCAGTAATCATTGAAATAATCACATAATCACTATTTCTGACTGCTATGGAACCGGGTAGCAAAACTATACAAACTCCTAACATGGCTCAACTGTATCCTAACCCCCATGTTCCTAAAACACACTGTATTCCGTCTGGCCTCTGCCTCGCTTGTTTTTGATTACCAGGCGTTCCAGCAGGAGATTTCTCTGACCACGGGGAAGGTCGAGCACATCTTCCACCAGGGAGAGGTGCTGCTACAGAAGAGTGAGCCTCTGGACGCTGCTGTTATAGAGGATGAGCTGGAGGAGCTGAGGAGATACTACCAGGAGGTGTTTGGACGCGTGGAGCGTTACTATAAGAAGCTGATCCGACTACCGGTAAGCCGGGGATGACGTCTACTGAGCCCTTGTTCTTTTCATTTTGATGCTGACGGTCTTTTTTGACTGTCTCGTAGGTATACCTTAACCTCCCATCCCTCCTCTTCCAGCTGACAGGAGAAGAGTACGATGTGTCATTCTCGGACAAGGAGATTGAACTGGATGAACCTGGGGACCTGTCCAGCATTCCCTGGAATGAACGTCTTGGAGACTGCCTGAGCTCCCCTCTGCCCTCCCTGACTGCCCCCCTCCGTACTGGGGCTGAGCGCTCGGGCATGGGCACCCCAGCCAGCATGGACTCCATCCCCCTGGAGTGGGACCATGACTACGACCTGAGAAAGAGGCTGGAGAGTGCCAGCGGGGCTCTCGGCCTGGCCTCTGAGCACGAGGAGCACGGAGAGGAGGGGAGCTACCAGGGATCAGCTTCTGCTTCCGCTCTGTCAGGTCAGTGTAGTTTACACCCCTCATCCCTGCACCAATACTATCAGGTACTAATGATACCAGACCCCTCACAACTTACTGGCAGGTACTGGGGATAGGATAGCCTTGATCTCAGAGAGGTTGTCTGAGGTCATCTGATGTTAGGCAACATGCCTTGGTGTGTAAAAATAACTCTAACAGCCTGCTTTCTGCCTGCTACGAGTTTGGTTTGGTTTTCTCACACGCACATTGAAGCATAACAACGGGCACCGTTAACTAACAGCACCGCTTTCTAACATTTTGCATTTCATTTGATTTATGCGGCACGTAGGCTACTGTAGCTGACCTCAAGCTGATTGTGTTGGCATCCTGTGTGTTTTAAAGGTGCATGTTGTTGTGCGCATCTTTTGGGGAGATGTTTTTTGTCCATTGTTTTATTGTGCTAAAAATGTTCTTCGTCCATCGTCTTCTAATTTACGACTGGATTTATAACACTAACTATTAATGATATCTCACAACGTGGATTTATAACACTAACTATTAATGATCTCACAATGTGGATTTATAACACTAACTATTAATGATATCTCACAATGTGGATTTATAACACTAACTATTAATGATATCTCACAACATGGATTTATAACATTAACTATTAATGATATCTCACAACGTGGATTTATAACACTAACTATTAATGATATCTCACAACATGGATTTATAACACTAACTATTAATGATATCTCACAACATGGATTTATAACACTAACTATTAATGATATCTCACAATGTGGATAGATAACACTAACTATTAATGATATCTCACAATGTGGATAGATAACACTAACTATTAATGATATCTCACAATGTGGATAGATAACACTAACTATTAATGATATCTCACAACGTGGATTTATAACACCAACTATTAATGATATCTCACAATGTGGATAGATAACACCAACTATTAATGATATCTCACAATGTGGATAGATAACACTAACTATTAATGATATCTCACAATGTGGATAGATAACACTAACTATTAATGATATCTCACAATGTGGATAGATAACACTAACTATTAATGATATCTCACAATGTGGATTTATAACACTAACTATTAATGATATCTCACAAAGTGGATTTATAACACTAACTATTAATGATATCTCACAACGTGGATTTATAACACTAACTATTAATGATATCTCACAACGTGGATTTATAACACTAACTATTAATGATATCTCACAATGTGGATTTATAACACTAACTATTAATGATATCTCACAATGTGGATTTATAACACTAACTATTAATGATATCTCACAACGTGGATTTATAACACTAACTATTAATGATATCTCACAATGTGGATTTATAACACTAACTATTAATGATATCTCACAACATTTTGCAGTAGATGGATTTCTATGTTTTTATATCCGTTCTTTCAGACACAGATTAAACTCCCGAATAATCTACATTGAAAGTGCTTTTAAATCTCACAGGAGTAGGCTTGATCTAGGTCTAAGAAACTGGCCCGTGAACATAAAATCAAAGCCCTTATCTAACCGTATGCCATGTGGGTGTCCATCCACTCTTCCCATCCTCAGGAGAGGGAGGTACTCTGGACAGCCACATCCTTCAGTTAGACAGGGTTCTGGACCCCAGCCAGTTACACCTGCAACAGACAGAGAACGTCATCCGCAGCAGAACCCCCACCGGGCCAGAGCTGGATGCATCATACATGGGATATGTGAGTACTGTCTGATATGAGACCATTCTGTCTTAATGGAAGGTCTTTATGAAACATTGTGCCTTTACCTAAGAAGTTTCTACAGTGTGATTACTTGATGTGAGTGTCTCTGTCACATGCTTTCTGTCTGTTGCCTGTGCTATGTCCTGTTGTGTAGATGCGTCTACTGGGAGAGTGTCGTAGCAGTATAGACACGGTGAAGAGGGTTGGCTACGAACTGAAGGGGGAGGGGGACAAGGCCTCAGGACTTGCTGACCCCATTGATGATGATTCACAAACAGCAGGTAAAGTTTGGCCATCAGGTGTTGATATTAATCAGGCTTAAGACAGTCAGAGGTGGAGAGGTCTTAAGACAGTCAGAGGTGGAGAGGTCTTAAGACAGTAAGAGGTAGAGAGGTGTTAAGACAGTCAGAGGTAGAGAGGTGTTAAGACAGTAAGAGGTAGAGAGGTCTTAAGACAGTAAGAGGTAGAGAGGTGTTAAGACAGTCAGAGGTAGAGAGGTGTTAAGACAGTCAAAGGTAGAGAGGTGTTAAGACAGTCAGAGGTGGAGAGGTGTTACGACAGTCAGAGGTAGAGGTGTTAAGACAGTCAGAGGTAGAGGTCTTAAGACAGTAAGAGGTAGAGAGGTGTTAAGACAGTCAGAGGTAGAGAGGTGTTAAGACAGTCAGAGGTAGAGAGGTCTTAAGACAGTAAGAGGTAGAGAGGTGTTAAGACAGTCAGAGGTAGAGAGGTGTTAAGACAGTCAGAGGTAGAGAGGTCTTAAGACAGTAAGAGGTAGAGAGGTGTTAAGACAGTAAGAGGTAGAGAGGTGTTAAGACAGTCAGAGGTGGAGAGATGTTAAGACAGTCAGAGGTGGAGAGATGTTAAGACAGTCAGAGGTGGAGAGCTGTTAAGACAGTCAGAGGTGGAGAGATGTTAAGACAGTCAGAGGTGGAGAGATGTTAAGACAGTCAGAGGTGGAGAGGTGTTAAGACAGTCAGAGGTAGAGAGATGTTAAGACAGTCAGAGGTGGAGAGATGTTAAGACAGTCAGAGGTGGAGAGATGTTAAGACAGTCAGAGGTGGAGAGGTGTTAAGACAGTCAGAGGTGGAGAGATGTTAAGACAGTCAGAGGTAGAGAGGTCTTAAGACAGTAAGAGGTAGAGAGGTCTTAAGACAGTCAGAGGTAGAGAGGTGTTAAGACAGTCAAAGGTAGAGAGGTGTTAAGACAGTCAGAGGTGGAGAGGTGTTAAGACAGTCAGAGGTGGAGAGGTGTTAAGACAGTCAGAGGTGGAGAGATGTTAAGACAGTCAGAGGTAGAGAGGTGTTAAGACAGTAAGAGGTAGAGAGGTGTTAAGACAGTCAGAGGTAGAGAGGTGTTAAGACAGTCAGAGGTAGAGAGGTCTTAAGACAGTAAGAGGTAGAGAGGTGTTAAGACAGTAAGAGGTAGAGAGGTGTTAAGACAGTCAGAGGTGGAGAGATGTTAAGACAGTCAGAGGTGGAGAGGTGTTAAGACAGTCAGAGGTATTATTATTATTATTATTAGGTAGAGAGGTCTTAAGACAGTAAGAGGTAGAGAGGTGTTAAGACAGTAAGAGGTAGAGAGGTGTTAAGACAGTCAGAGGTAGAGAGGTGTTAAGACAGTCAGAGGTAGAGAGGTCTTAAGACAGTAAGAGGTAGAGAGGTGTTAAGACAGTCAGGTGGAGAGGTGTTAAGACAGTCAGAGGTGGAGAGGTGTTAAGACAGTCAGAGGTAGAGAGGTGTTAAGACAGTCAGAGGTGGAGAGGTGTTAAGACAGTCAGGTGGAGAGGTGTT